>NC_091336.1:19919805-19944805 GCF_038502225.1 Cherax quadricarinatus
ATTCCTGATTCCTTTTTATTTCTCTCTTGATTCTTCGCAATTCTCTGTCTTAATAATTATCATCTGATTCTATAAATCAAATAATCGTTTTGAGTCTTAATAAAAGCATACATATTAATTTATATAGAAATGAACATCGTTTTATTTTTCAGTCACATAATCTCCCCTTCACCCCAAACTTTCATAACCTTAACCCTCCCTCGCCTCAACCTTCTCTACACTCTCCCCCACACTTTTCTCCCTCCTACCCTCCCCTCTAACACCAAATTCTTTGATCCCCTCACTTACCTCTTCCTCATGCATATCCTTCCTACCCCCACACAACATATTTACCCTCCCCCTTCTCATTTCTCCTCTTCCCTTCCCCTCTGTAGGGTACTATAAGTGGGGCTACTATGAGAGCTACCTATTACTAGGATTACTATTTTATGCTCTATGATGGTTCTTAAGACCACTTCCCTCCCTCAGTTTCCAAAACTTTTATCTTTATTCGCCATTTAGCCTCCCTTTTAAGTATCTGAGATTGGGTAATTCGATTTTTTGGATCCCTCGCGCTGATTGGACGCTTACAGGAAAGTCAATTTCAGAGTCCGAAGATTCCCTTTCTCCCTTCCTCTATTCCTCTTTTCCTCCCTCCCTCCATCTCTCCCTTCCTCCCTCTCTTCTGCTCTCTCTTTCTATTTTGAAGTAATAAGAGAAGAGAATGGAAATATAAGGTACTAGAGAGAGAGAGAGAGACAGACAGACAGACAGAGACAGAGAGAGAGAGAAAGAGACCAGAGACATACCAAAATTCAAGAAATTAAAAGCAATGCATAACATAACGAGTAAAAAGCCAGAGAAAAAAACTCACTACTATAAATAAACATCCTCAAAGAAGTGAACGTATAAAATCCCACAAAATTATAAAACCCTTCAAATTTGCCGTGATCTGAATATTTAATTTTTTTCACTTTTGGCTGGGTAAGCTTGCGGAAGGCCTCGCTTATATAGCCAAAATCTCTAATTTGCATGTCAGCATAAGACTAATACCTACGTCAGGAAACACGTGTGCTGTTTCCTGACGGAACGTAACCACACCTTACCGCGAGGGAGTTCTCCCGGGCCTCAGACTGACGACGGGACGCTAGTGATAAGACTACTTTAAATATATTCAAGAAAAGTTTATGATTTTTCCCTTCGCTGGATTTGCTTCTCTAACTCCTTGATTGAGGTAAAAAGTGTTTCCGGTTTTATTAACAAGCGACAAAATGTCTTTTATTATGGACAAACAAATCTTCCTTTTGTTTACGTCTTCTGTTCTTGCGTCATCATTTCTAATAATACAATAACAAGCATACATGACATTGTGTCCAACACATCGGCCCTCTCCCACCGAGGGAGGGTGTCCCAAAAAGAGACAGCTGTTCTTTTTACATGTAGTAATTTATACAAGAGAAGGGGTTAGTAGCCCCTTGCTCCCGGCATTTTAGTCGCCTCTTACGACGCGCATGGGTTACATATATACTTAAGCTAGGACGAGAACCCATAAAAATTAGCACAGTACACTATGAAACGATAAAACAGAGGAATCACGATCACAACACACTGGATACACCAAGGAATCGCCAAGGCAGACAAAGTGTTCAGCGAGCGACCACCAAAAGTATACCAACTGGTCCACAGTCGAGCCTCGATTAGCATATTCCATCAGGCGAATGACCTACAAAGACTTAGCATTTCATAACATACAAGTTTTTAACCACCAGAGAAACCAAAATAAAGGAAACATCATGGTGCGAATTAAATGCCTAGAGTGTTAGAATTGTGAAGTGGAACAGATTAGACAACCGTAAAAAAGTAGCGGAAACATTGCACTAGTTAAGGTAAATATTTACTAAATGCAGATAAAGTCAGTCAAAAGATTAGCTTAGAAGCGTCGTATGGCCCATTCGAGTTTAGTACTTTCTTGTAAATAATGGAACAACAACAACATGTACAATAAAAAAACCCATCAACAGCATCTAAAGATTATGAGGCGGAGACAAGAGCTGGAACGTTTACATTCACACGAAACTAAGTACAGAGCATATACACCGAGAAGCGTGTTCCTCAGAATGAATACATATCGAATTTTCAACTCATATTTTTAGAAATAAATAGTTAAGTTATCGCGAAGTTGTTGTGGAGAACATATAAAGTTACTGCACTCAACAGGCAACAACCAAACATACCTGTCGTATCACTTAGTGATACGACAGGTATATACAGACTCGGTGCATATACACTGACGTTTACTTTAGTTCCCGTCTTAGGAATTACCATTTTAATAACAAACGACAGACAGAGACAGAGAGACAGAAACAAAGAGAGAGACACCGAGCGAGGAAGTTAGAGATGGTTATCCTTTGGTGAATGAAAATGAAAATTCCTGGATTCTTTCGTCTGTTAATAAAATCTACTGGAGACTTGCTCTGCTGGGGATTCCCATATTAAACTCATTTCCTTTTTCCTGATGAATGAGAGGAGCAGCTGGAATTTAATCTTTCATTTGTTATAAATGGCGCTTCAAGAAAGAGATATAGGTTCTTAACAACATATTCAGAAATTATATATATATATATATATATATATATATATATATATATATATATATATATATATATATATATATATATATATATATATATATATATATATATATGGGATGGGATAGTAGGAAAGAAAATAAACAGCTCTGAGGAGACATCTCTGGATTTTTTCCAGAATGAAGCTTATTCTCTTCTCCGAAGACAAGGGTCCCCAATTAGGACCGGAGGGGTGGGTGTGGATGTGTGTGTGTGTGTGTGTGTGTGTGTGTGTGTGTGTGTGTGTGTGTGTGTGTGTGTACTCACTCACGTATTTGTTCTCACCTATTTGTGGTTGCAGGGGTCGATCCTTAGCTCCTGGCCCCGCCTCTTCACTGGTTGCTACTGGGTCCTCTCTCTCCCTGCTCCATGAGCTTTATCAAACCTCGTCTTAAAACTATGTATGGTTCCCGCCTCCACTACGTCACTTTCTAGGCTATTCCACTGCCTGACAATTTCCCTTAACCTTTCTTCATAGGACATTCCCCTTAGCTCTGGAACCAACATTGTCGCAAACCTTTGCACTTTCTCTAATTTCTTGACGTGCTTGATCAAGTGCGGGTTCCAAACAGATGCTGCATACTCCAGTATGGGCCTGATGTACACGGTGTACAGTGTCTTGAACGATAGTAAGGTATCGGAACGCTGTTCTCAGGTTTGCCAGGCGCCCATATGCTGCAGCAGTTATCTGGCTGTGTGCTTCCGGAGACATGCTCAGTGTTATACTCACCCCAAGATCTTTCTCCTTGAGCGAGGTTTGCAGTCTCTGGCCACCTAGTCTGTACTCCGTCTGCGGTCTTCTGTGTCCTTCCCCGATCTTCATGCCTTTGCATTTGGCGGGGCTAAATTCGAGTAGCCAGTTGCTGGATCACGTGTCCAGTCTGTCCAGGTCTCTTTGAAGTCGTGCCTGATCCAGGGTGTGTATGTACTCACCTAGTTGTACTCACCTAGTTGAGGTTGCGGGGGTCGAGTCCGAGCTCCTGGCCCCGCCTCTTCACTGATCGCTACTAGGTCACTCTCCCTGAGCCGTGAGCTTTATCATACCTCTGCTTAAAGCTATGTATGGATCCTGCCTCCACTACATCGCTTCCCAAACTATTCCACTTACTGACTACTCTGTGGCTGAAGAAATACTTCCTAACATCCCTGTGATTCATCTGTGTCTTTAGCTTCCAACTGTGTCCCCTTGTTACTGTGTCCAATCTCTGGAACATCCTGTCTTTGTCCACCTTGTCAATTCCTCTCAGTATTTTGTATGTTGTTATCATGTCCCCCCTATCTCTCCTGTCCTCCAGTGTCGTCAGGTTGATTTCCCTTAACCTCTCCTCGTAGGACATACCTCTTAGCTCTGGGACTAGTCTTGTTGCAAACCTTTGCACTTTCTCTAGTTTCTTTACGTGCTTGGCTAGGTGTGGGTTCCAAACTGGTGCCGCATACTCCAATATGGGCCTAACGTATACGGTGTACAGGGTCCTGAACGATTCCTTATTAAGATGTGTGTGTATGTGTGTGTGTGTGTGTGTGTGTGTGTGTGTGTGTGTGTGTGTGTGTGTGTGTGTGTGTGTGTGTGTGTGTGTGTGTGTTAAAGGCTTGATCCTTTATCTGGTAAGTACGAGACACGCTCGAAGTGTTTCTTGCTCAGGGAGAATATCTTACAAAGTTTCCTAGCCAGTTTTTTGCTCGGTTTAACAAGTAATAGCTATTGCTATGATCGTACAATTTATCACTTGATTATGAAACATTAAAAAGTTTCATTTTCCTTCTCTTCCTTCTCATTTTTCTTCACCTTTTCTTCATTTACTATCTTTTCCTCCATTTACTACTTATTTCGAAACTTTTTTTGATTAACCTCCATTTCTTCCTCTTCCTCTTATCCACTCTATGCTAAGATTATTCTTCCCCTCATTTCTCCTCTTCCTCCTTTCCTCCTGCTTATTTCGAAACTTTTTTTGATTAACCTCTATTTCTTCCTCTTCCTCTTATCCTCTCTATGCCAAGATTATTCTTCCCCTCATTTCTCCTCTTCCTCCTTTCCTCCTGCTTTTTTCTTTTCTCCCATCTCCCAGGAGCGTCGCCATGTTGTTACTTGTAACCTCACCTCACCTAACATGGTGCGCAAAGACTCGTACCAACGTCAGTGTTGTGTTCACGTCACGCCAAGCCTTCACCTCACTCCTTTTCATCTTTTATATACACTGATCTTTCACCTGAGCACTTCCTTAATATAATGTCCTGAAAGCCTGAAGGAGCACTGGAAGCTTCTCTCCAGTGTGAAGCACAATCAAAAGCCAACATTTTTACAGGATATATTTTTATCAACTCTCTCTTTCAGGATGATTTTTGCGATATTATTACATACAAAAATTTTCGCTTGCCTTATTCGGCAAGAACAGCGTTGCTGTGTGAGCCACTATCATAAATTTTACCTATTCGGTACGATATATATATATACATACATATATACATATGTATATACATATATATACATATATATATATGTATATACATATATACACATATATATATATATATGTATATATATATATATATATACGCATATATATATATATATATACATATATATATATATGTATACATATATATATATGTATATACATATATACATATATTTATATATATATATATATATATATATATATATATATATATATATATATATATATATGTATATATATATATACATGCAATGAGGTCAACGACATCATAAAGAGAACCCTTGCTACAGCTGGATGCCCAGCCGAGAGGGAGCCCCGATCACTAGCAGCCAACAATACCCACAACCCGGCAAACCGCCCCGACGGGATCACCATCCATCCTTGGAAGAATGGCAAGCTCTTAGCATAGGGCTATACCTGTGTGTCCACACTGGCCGACACCTATATCCATCACAGTGTGGGGCGACAGGGAGGAGCTGCTGACCACAGGGAGGAGTACAAGATAAGCAAGTACAGGGACATAAACCAGCAGTATCAATTTGCCCCAGTGGGATCAAAGACTTTGGGATCATGGGGAAAAACATGCCAAACGTTTCCTTAAAGAACTGAGTTCCAGAGTCATCGACACCACCAGGGACCCAAGGACAGCCACTTTCATGTTCCAGCAACTCAGCGTGGTCATCCAGAGGGGAAATGCATGCTTCATACTGGGCTCGCTTCCGGCTTCGGAGGAGCTGGAGGAGATTCATAACCTTCGATATATTGTACCAATGTACTCATACGTTTATGTTTTCTATCTATGTATTCTCTCTATTAATAAAGAACATATATAATATAAATTATAGGGAGTGGTTGGAGAAGAAAATATTCAAACAGCTCCGGAAAGAACCTTTTGTTTTCCCTGAATTATATTTATTGTCTTCTCTGAGGATGAGGGTCCCCAGTAAAGTTCTAGAGGTAGTACCTCCCTGTATTATATATACATATATATGTATATATATATATATATATATATATATATATATATATATATATATATATATATATATATATATGTCGTGCCGAATAGGCAGAACTTGCGGTCTTGGCTTAAATAGCAACGCTCATCTTGCCATTTAGGACAAGTGAAAATTTGTGTATGCAATAATTTCGCCAAAATCTTTCTGTACCTAACGAAAAAAAATATATTTCACTGTGTTTGTTTAGTATTAAATTACTATAAACAGATCTAAAATATATTTAGTTGGGTTAGGCTAAAATAAATTGTTCTTGTTATAATAAGGTTAGGTAAGTTTTCTAAGATTCTTTGGGTGAAAAATTAAAATTTTTTACATTAATATTAATGAAAAAAATATATCTTTAAACGTATAAAAGAAAATTTCAGAAAGGAGTTAATTTTAAATGAGTTCTTGCTAATTGACCAGTTCTACATATTCGGCACGACATATATATATATATATATATATATATATATATATATATATATATATATATATATATATATATATATATATATATATATATATATATATATATATATATATATATATATATATATATTATTAATAAATATTTAATTTACTTATGAGCAGAGGTATCAAATACCACAAACATGTAAACAATGTCTTGTAAGGTAAAAGAACACAAGTGCAACTAATGTGACATTTTATTGCGGCAACGTTTCGCTCTCCAGGAGCTTTGTCAAGCCGATACAAACAGTATATGGACACAGAGGGTATATAAAGGCACAGAGTGAGGTGACATACTAGTGAGGTACCATTTCGATGTTCACTAGTGGTGGTAGTAGTAGTAGTAGTAGTAGTAGTAGTAGTAGTAGTAGTGACAATATGTTAGAGCAATTAATTCGTACATGAGTAAAAGGATATAAAAGCTATTACTTGGGTAACATAAAAATAGGTTGGACAAATACAGACTGGATAGAGAAGGCCTTTTTCAGTGTTCACTCTCTGTAATGTGCTTTGTGTAGTATAACAGGAGAGACTAAGTGATGGCAGGGTTTACTGTTTTCAGGAGGATTCTCGCTAAGACTTCAGAGATGGTGAAGCTGCCGTTGTTTTGTTTAATTGTATTCGAAACAGCGATCAGTGCTGATTCGAGGCACTTGCGTCTGCGGAAATTAGTTTCTTTGATCACTAATTGGGCGGCCCTGAATTTCATGAGATGATTGGTGGAATTTTGGTGTTGTACACAGGCGTTGTTCAAGTTATCGTTCCTACATGCGTAAATGTGTTCATTGAGGCGGGTGTCGAGGTTTCTTGCTGTTTCACCTACATAAATCTTGTCACAGCCTCCACAGGGTATAGTGTAAACCCCTGCATTGACTGGTTCGTGGTGCTTTGATTTTGTCCTGGTTAGATCCTTTATTGAAGTGCTGGAAGCAATGGCGACTGTGGTGTTAGCTTGTGAAAGTACTTTAGAAACGTTCAGTGCAACCTGGCTGTTGGGAAGAATTATAACTTTGTTGGGAATGGTACCTCACTAGTATTGCACCTCACTCTGTGCCTTTATATACCCTCTGTGTCCATATACTGTTTGTATCGGCTTGGCAAAACTCCTGGAGAGCGAAACGTTGCCACAATAAAATGTCACATTAGGTGCACTTGTGTCCTTTTACTTTACATATTGTCGGTAATTCTACCAACATTATTACAAACAATGTCTTGTATGCCTTGCATCGGAAAGCATTGCATTATTGAACCCTGACCACTGCGTCCAGTAGAGGCAAGTCAGTGGGTATCTACTACCATTAGCTGTGTGTGTATCTAGACACGCCTTGCTGGGCTCCCATCACTGGGGCGGCAACACTGAACGGTTCATTTTATGACTAAAATCCGTGTCACTTGATGATTTTGCTTGTAAATAAGAGGTATCGTGAGGTACCAGGTGGGTGGCATTTCGATATCAGATCACTATCGTTAAAATTAATGTAAGTCGTTGACTTTTGAATTTTTTTTGACTCTCTCCACAATCTGTAAAATTTTTAGAGTTTTCTTTGTAAATGCTGCCTGTTAATAGATTTAATTTTTGCTTTCAGGTGATGATATTTCTGAAGCATTTCAATAAATTGCCGTTAATCGCGTTATTACAGTTACATTAATTGAAATAAAATTACCTTAATTAAGCTTTGTTTCCTTGATAATTGTGTTTTTTGTTTTTTTCATTTCTTGTCTCGTAATATGTTTAGTTTTCATACAGGAATTAATAGATAACAAACTGTATCACTCGAATCGATAAACTCATGGAGGTCACTCAGCACAAGGAGAGGTGGAGGCTCGGTCCTCCTTCCGTTAACTCCAACCAGATCTCTGATCAATCAGACTCTCGTAATCGCCTGTAAAATAGTGAAGACACTGAGGGAAAATATTCAATTACCATTATTTACGACCCACATTAAACTTGCGCACAATAAGAGGGTCATTTAGCACGTACAAATGGGAGCAAAAGAGAAACGCTGGTAATTACAAAGCGAGGATCATTTCTTGGCAAAATGATGATATCACTCGAGTGGGCTAAGGTATGTTACGGCTCAACTTGTGTCTTTATTGCCCAAGTTTTTATTAATAAGTCGTGCGAAATAAGGTTTGTTGCTGTATATCTTGAATTTTGTTGTCTTTAATCCTTTTTCTTTGAGTTCAGAATGAAGTACCTAAGAGCACATGGTAGTGCATTGGTATATGATAGGTTGAAGGTACAATGTAACGGTACCCACACTATGAGGACACTTAGGAGTACATGAGAGTACATAAGACTAATTAGAAGAGACACGAATTCTTACAACCTGTGTCACACTTAAGTGGTGAGGAAAAAAATAGAGATTTAAAAGTCATAGGGGATGAAGAGCTTAGATTTATTACTAGTGCTCATCGAGACTACAAGAACTGTCGCCTTCCTCTTGAAGCACCTTAGTGTGGCGATCCAGATGAGAAATGCTTATTACATCCATGTTTCCCATCAACTTAAATTTCCATCTATCTACAATAACTGACTAAAGTTTTCAACACTTCTGTATATATATATATATATATATATATATATATATATATATATATATATATATATATATATATATATATATATATATATTGTCATCTTGGCTTAAATAGCAACGCTCATCTTGCCATATAGGACAATCAAAAATTTATGTATGCAATAATTTCGCCAAAATCATTCTGAACCTAACGAAAAAAATATATTTGATTGTGCTTGTTTAGTACTAAATTATTGTAAACGTATTTAAAATATATTTAGTTGGGTTAGGCTAAAATAAATTGCTGTTGTTATAATAAGGTTAGGTAAGTTTTCTAAGATTCTTTTGGTGCAAAATTAAAAATTTTTACATTAACATTAATGAAAAAAATATATCTTTAAACGTATAAGAGAAAATTTCAGAAAGGACTTAATTTTAAATGAGTTTTGGCTAATTGACCAGTTTTACATATTCGGCACGACACATATATGTATATATATATATATATATATATATATATATATATATATATATATATATATATATATATATATATATATATATATATATATATATATATATATATATATATATATATATATATATATATATATATATTTCTGGGTTTCGGTTGATCGCGCGTCACTGCTCGGTTTCGATATTCTTCTCTCCGTCTGGTCAAGGACCAAGACTTTCATTCGTGGAATGAGCCACACTGCTTCAGTGCTTCGTGAAATACAAAACATACCATTCATACTCTCCAAGTTCAGTTTGAAGAACTCTCAATGAATATATTCGGAATATTTCATTTCTCCTCAATTTGTTAGTGTTTCATTTATGAATGTGTCTTTTCTTCGGCATTAATATGATCGATGTCAATTCAACATTCCAAAACCACTTTAGGAACATACAATCACTCTCCTCAGACCTCGCGTTTCCAATTCCAAAACGTTCCAATTCTTCCCTTCAAAGTCCGGAAGTCCAATTTTAGAATGCCCTTCTGGCTGCTTCGGGGTTTGCGAAGTCCAATTTCAGCCACTCACTTTCCCTTGGAAGTTTCACAGGTGTTTTTCTCATCTTCTCAGGTCTCACATAACTCTCAGGACTCACCTCTCAGGTACACAATGGAGCCTGTAGCAATAACTTCTCCCAATAACCTCGTATTGCTGTCATAGAAACCCAGCCCGAAGGAGGCAAATTTACTTGGGACAAAATATTTTTCCATTCGTCTCTCCGTGCCTCGCTTTCTTATCGTATTAGAGCCAGACCTGAGCAGGTTATTGATAGACTATTTTAACTTTCCAAAAAGACGTCATTGTATCTGTGTGCGTGAGCTTGGTGTGCGTGTGTGCGTATGCACCTACGTGTTTGCATTTACATATTTTTGGTTGTATGGGTCGAGTCACAGCTCCTGGACTCACCTTCTCGCTGGTCGCCACTTGCTCCACACTCTTCTATGAACTTTATCTTATGTCTTCTTAAAGATAAATATGGATATACCTCCTCTACATCCACTTCCTGACATCCTTATGGCTGAAGAAAAACTTCCTAACATTCCTGTGACTCATTTGAGTCTTCATCTTCCAGGTGTGACCCCTTGTTGCTGTGTCCCATCTTTGCAACATTCTGTCCCTATCAACAGTGTCAATTCCTCTCACTATTTTATAAGTCGTTATCATATCCTCCTCTCTCTTCTGTCCTCCAAGATGTGTGTGTGTGTGTGTGTGTGTGTGTGTGTGTGTGTGTGTGTGTGTGTCTTACATCGTAGTTTCAACATCACTGCAAGGATGTATTTTATTTTTCTTGTTTCAACTTTTCCATACTACTGCAAGTGGGAACTTTTTTTTTTTCAAAGTTTCCGTAGCTGCTTAAACAGATTTTGTATTAACGTCATCGTAGCATCATTAGCAGCAGGACTGTTGTCAAAATTTCCATAGCAACAAATAACCTCTCCTACCTCTTCTCTTGAATTTAGTCTACGCAGCCGACTAATTTCTAGGAATCTACTGCTAGATGAACCGGGAAAATAGTAGGTGCCAAACTTTTCCTTACATCTCGTCCCGTCTGAAGAGTAAACTCTGGTCCTTTCAGTTGATAGCATAACATTCAACTACTCATTCTAACGCCTGATTTACGTTTGATCTGCTCAGATCTGGGGCTCAATGCAGAATGAACGCTCCCCTTAATCTTATTTCAAGATTCTAAATTTCCCATGGGGTCTATATTTTCTCAAGAACTTCTTATTTCGACATTTAGTCTCTCATGAGGGGCCACAGAGTGCTGTATTTGTGCTACTGCTCATTTATTTGCAAACTGAACTCAATCGGTCTTGGTTTTCACTGAGCAAGCAGATAACACTGTTCTTTGGGCAGTGGTTTTGGTTTTCTCAATGCTACCGTCTTCCATTGGTATCCTTTGCAAAATTCTTTAATCCGGAAATCTCATTTAAAATATGACTTCAGTATTAGATACGTGTAATATTTGCTTTTAATAAACACTGATTTACGAGTGAGAGATTCTTCTCTCTGGCTAACCAATCTTCTCGCCTCTAACAATTCTTCACCATATTTGTCCACTAGTATCCTCTCTCTCGCTAACTCACTCTTCTATCCTCCAACAATTGTTTCCCTTATTGTTTACCAGACTCTTCTCCTTCACTAATCTAATCTTCTCTCTTCAGTAATTCTTCCCCTTGTCGTCCAACACCTCCATATGCCCTTCTCCCTTTCCCTACGGTCCGATCCTTCTTACCCGTCGGTAATCTTCCTTTCTCTCACTTTCTAAAGTCTTTACTTTCTCATAGATGTCTTAGTGTTTGCCCTAACACTTCATTCCCTTACCTACCACGAACCTTTTCCTCCCCTCACAGACGGACGTTGTCTAAATCATGCAAGAAAAAAAAAAAAACTTCTTCCTCATCCTCACCCATCACGAGTCTTCCCTCCACACTCACCCGGCCATGTCTGCTCCAGCAATCCTGACTAAGATCCCAGAGATCCCTGCCCACCGACCCCTTCCATCTGTTTGACCGCCCCAACACCTTCCAAGACAGCTGCCTTCTTATCTGATTGCTCTCTGCTTCCTCTCCCTCTCATCTTTCAGATGCTCCTCTTTATTCCCTGTAGAGCTTTCGTCTTTATCTTTACCCCCTCTTCTTTTTCCGCTTCTCCACTTTCTACTTCTATTTTGGAAGCTTGTCTACTTCCAGCCTACCTCAACTCTTATTTTTAATATTTTCATCTGGTCTAATACCAGTTTTTATATTTTTATGGCACCTTTATTCCCCTTTTATCACCCTCTATCCCTTCGCCTCTCTCTCTCTCTCTCTCTCTCTCTCTCTCTCTCTCTCTCTCTCTCTCTCTCTCTCTCTCTCTCTCTCTCTCTCTCTCTCTCTCTCTAACCATCAGGGCCCCAGCTAGTGCCAAAAGTTGTGTTGGCGGCACTATCAGCAGGTGAGGCATGGTGCCCCCCATCACCTTATCTATCTGCCTTTCCCAGCAGACGCAGAGGAGATGCTCAGGCAACCAGTAGCTCTAGCTCCTCACATTCCAGACACATACACCCTCTGGCACCCAGCATCCCTTTCACCCAGCTTCCTGGAACGCAGCAACCCTTACACTCCGCATCCCTGGCATTCACCACCTTCATTAGAATCATAAATTATATTAAAAAGATTAAAATATTATCTATAAATAATATAACTTTATTATACACATTAAAAAGTTAAAAATATATAAACCACAACAAAATAGTATAACTTAGACAGAATAACATTTTTATGCACAAATAACCCTGAGTTAAAAAAAAAATTCAGAGCTATATTAAATGTGTACAATAATTATACAAAGAATTGTTCTTAAGTAAATTACTCAAACACACATCAGGTACAACCTTTTATTAACTTAATATCATTAACAAATATTTTATGCAACTATTTCTAAAGAGAAAACTCTGCTTCAGTGACCACAATAAAATTTCCAGCTCAGAGAGTCCAATAAATTACGTAATAAAAACAACATATTTGATAAACGTAAATAAAATTTTAACAAAAAAAAAAAGAGAATGGAGGCAATGTAGACGTATGTGAGGGCAGAGTGTTGTGTAAATATTATTCAGAAAATCTTGTGCTTGGAAATTTGATGTGGGTTAAATAAAAGTATTATTCAGAGGTCTGAGGATGGGTTTGTTGAGAAGGTTTCGAAATTTAGAGAGGATAGAGCAAAAGAGGATGACTAGGAAGGTAAGTAAATGTAAGGTGAAGGGAAGGACGGGAATGGGGTTGTCCCAAAAATGGATGGAGAGTAAAGAGCGTATCTAGTGCTAGAGGTTTTGAACAAGTGGCTTATGTGAGAGTTAGAGCAGACAGAAGGAAAGTGTTTTTTTTATGAGTGTGAGCAAGGTGACATGAGGAAATTCAGGGAAACTGAATAGCCGGACTTGAGTCCTGGAGGAGGGAGATACAGTGAAGATGTTGCAGTTAGAGGAATCATATTCTGTGATTTTAGTCACTTTTAGCAAGACGGCGACTGAACTAGTTAAGGTGAATATTTTTTTTTTCTATTTTTGGGTTACACAACCTCGGTGTGTTGTGATGGTGATGGTGCTGGCGATAGTAGTGGTGCTGGCGATAGTAGTGGTGCTGGTGATAGTAGTGGTGCTGGCGATAGTAGTGGTGCTGGCAATAGTAGTAGTGCTGGCAACAGTAGTGGTACTAGCGACAGTAGTGGTGGTGATGGTGATAGTTGTGGTGATGGTGATAATAGTGGTGATGGTGATAGTAGTGGTGATGGCGATAGTAGTGGTGATGGTGATAGTAGTGGTGATGGTGATAGTGGTTGGTGGTGGTAGTTGTGCAGATGGTGATAGTGGTTGGTGGTGTTGTGGTGATGGTGATGGTGGTTGTTGGTGGTAGTTGGGGTGATGGTGACAGTGGTTGGTGGTGGTAGTTGTGGTGAGGGTGATAGTGGATGGTGGTGACAGTAGTGGAGATGGTGATATTATGGTGGTGACAGTAGTGGAGATGGTGATATTATGGTGGTGACAGTAGTGGAGATGGTGACAGTGGTTGGTGGTGGTGGGTGTGGAGATGGTGATAGTGGTTGGGGGTGACAGTAGTGGAGATGGTGATAGTGGTTGGTGGTGGTAGTTGTGGTGATGGTGATAGTGGTTGTTGGTGGTAGTTGTGGTGATGGTGATAGTGGTTGGTAGTGGTAGTTGTGGAGATGGTGATAGTGGTTGGTGGTGGTAGTTGTGGTGATGGTGATAGTGGTTGGTGGTGGTAGTTGTGGTGATAGTGATAGTAGTTGGCGGAGGTAGTTGTGGTGATGGTGATAGTGGTTGGTGGTGGTAGTTGTGGTGATTGTGACAGTGGTTGGTGATGGTAGTTGTGGTGATGGTGATAGTAGTTGGTGGTGGTAGTTGTGGTGATGGTGATAGTGGTTGGTGGTGGTAGTTGTGGTGATGGTGATAGTGGTTGGTGATGATAGTTGTGGTGAAGGTGATAGTGGTCGGTGGTGGTAGTTGTGGTGATAGTGATAGTAGTTGGTAGTGGTAGTTGTGGAGATGGTGATAGTGGTTGGTGATGATAGTTGTGGTGAAGGTGATAGTGGTCGGTGGTGGTAGTTGTGGTGATGGTGATAGTGGTCGGTGGTGGTAGTTGTGGTGATGGTGATAGTGGTCGGTGGTGGTAGTTGTGGTGATGGTGATAGTGGTCGGTGGTGGTAGTTGTGGTGATGGTGATAGTGGTCGGTGGTGGTAGTTGTGGTGATATAACGGTTTTGTTTGGTAGGTTGTAAGCGGGTGGTTAATGATACGTCTTCGGAGGCTTCTTTGTTTATTGTTAAGTCGTGGTGGGTACACAGGCTTGTGTTGTGCCCATGGCCCGGGAGGGCCATGCCCACGAGAGAGAGCTACTAGTACTTGTGTCTTGCTGCTAGGCCGCTGTGAGAGTGAGGGTGAGGCAAGTCTGGGCATACTGAAGTGGCAAGGCCTCTAGGTGGCAGCACCTGAGTGGCGCGAAATATGAACTAAGCTGGCAGACAGCATGGGCTGTCTGTGCAGACAGTACAGGCTGTCTACATTAAGTGGTCGGTGGTGGTAGTTGTGGTGATGGTGATTGTGATAGTGGTCGGTGGTGGTAGTTGTGGAGATGGTGATAGTGGTAGGTGGTGGTAGTTGTGGTGATGGTGATAGTGGTTGGTGATGGTAGTTGTGGTGAAGGTGATAGTGGTTGGTGGTGGTAGTTGTGGTGATGGTAATAGTGGTTGTTGGTGGTAGTTGTGGAGATAGTGATAGTGGTTGGTGGTGGTAGTTGTGGTGAGGGTGATAGTGGTTAGTGGTGGTAGTTGTGGTGATGGTGATAGTGGTTAGTGGTGGTAGTTGTGGTGATGGTGATAGTAGTTGGTGGTGGTAGCTGTTTAGCTTGATCGTTTTGCAGTTACTGCGATTATTTTATATTAATAATTATTTATATTAATAATTATATTATTATTTTTTTTATATTAATAATTATTCAGAAACCACACTATGAAAAATTTCAAGAGAGAAAAAAAGGAAACAAAATGAAAATATTTTGCTGGATAAGCTGACTTTTTTTTTAAAGTAATCACTGAAATGGGACGTTTTAATAAAACAGCAGAAATGTAATACAGGGAAATGTAATTAAAATAACAAAACATAAAAATATACGTAATAATAAAGAAATGTGGCTCGGGAATGTTACCTCACAGTCATTAAATTTGCTAAAGTTTATATAAATATAACTAAAACAAACACTGAACTCGTGTTTGTACCATGGATTTTTTTTTCTCTCTCTCTCTCTTCTTTCCTTTTCTTTCTCCCTACCATTCCTTCATCTTTTAGTTTTTTTGTCTCACTTCACTTCCTTCTTTACCCACCTTTCCTTTCCCTTCCCCATTATCTTTCACTTACCCTCCTTTTCAGGCTACTCTCCCTTTCTTCCTCCTTCCCTCTCCCCCACCAGCTCCACCTTCCCTCCCATTCTCTCCTTTAATTTTCTCTCATTCACTTCTTAACATTCCCCCCTCCGTCCTATTCTCTCCTTTATTTTCCCTTTTATTACACAGGCTTTTACAAGGATAGGTGAAGGATCCTAACTTTATTTACTAACTAAGAGCTGTTACCTACATCAGCTACATCCATTCTTCCCTTTCTTTTCCCTTTTTCTCCCCTTTTCCCCTCTCTCCTTCTTACCATGCTCAAGTTCCTGGAAGGGGGAAAACAGTTCATCTCTCCCGTTCCGTAGATGAGGAACGGAGCTCTCACCGTCCTACAACTGTCCCATGGAACGTCCTACAACTTTCCCAAGGAGGATCCCACAACTGCCCTATGGAAGGTTTGAGTGAGGATGGCATACAACTTGGCTGTAAAAATGCTAGCTGATTCTAACAAATGACCCCTGACGACATCGTCAGGGAACACCGCCATGAACTCAACACCGTCAGAAGATTTAGAACTATCTGTATAAACAGTAACGGCATGCGTATGCGACCGGACGTGATCAAGAAAAAGGGAACGAGATGCAGCAGAAGGTAGGAGAGCTTTGGTGCACGGCAGTAGGGGAGAACAGACACGAACCGTCGGAACCTAACAAGGAGGAAGTGAAGAGGCATACGCTACATGAGCATACAAGGGAGGCAACTGGAAAGAAGACCAGAGTGAGTGAATCGAAGAGCAAATGGTCGGAGTAAGCATGGGCGCCGAACAAATAATGGGCTTCTACCAACGTTTAAGAGTAATCAGTATGTAGAAGGAACATGAAGGTCATGAGAGCGGACAAAGTAACGAAGGCAATGAGCATCACGACGATCGGCTAAGGAAGGAACATTCACCTCAGCAGGGAGGCTTTCAACAGGGGATGAACGAAAGGCACCAAGGCATAAATTTACGTAGACCCTGATGATGAAGGGATCCAACTTAGGAAGAGTTGTAGGAGAAGCCTCAGAATAGACTTGGTCGCTAAAATCCAGCTTGGACAAGACTAGGGTGGAATGAACGATGCGCAAGAATTTTAAGGAGATTCAGCCGACCGTGGTAAGCTGCCTTCAAAGAGGAAGTGTGAGGTTTCCATGTCAACCGGTAATCAAATACAAGGCCAAGAAACTTGACCGTATCACATTCTGGGATATGTGAGCCGTGCAAATACAATGAAATATCTGGGACAATATTCCACTGTAAATAAGTCATTATTCACAAAGACATGTATGCTAACAATGAGAAGCGATAAAATGTACAGGCTAGTAGGGTCAGTGAAGTCAATGTGTAGAGGCAACGGAAAGCGTGTAAGCAAAGAGAAATCAGAATGCTGTGAAGCAAAAGATTGCTGCGAGGAACCAAAGAGCTCTGAGAGGGGAAAGGAGTATGATCCTGAAAAGATGTGCCGGGAAGGGATGAGACAGAAGAGTCCTGCGGTGGAACAGGAGAAGGAGGCTGGAAGGAGACTGGGGAAGAATTCAGGGGGGAATAGGAGAAGAGGGGACCAGACGAGGGGGGTGAACCTCCACCTTTGTGTGAGAGTGAGAAAGAGGGTGAGAACTAGGCACCGAGGCCGATAAGGAGAACTGTTGGGGTATTGTAAGCACTGGAGGAATGCGAAGAGACTTGGCCTTTGGAGACAGGTTCAACTTCGCAGGTGATAGGTGTGAAGAAGGTGCAGGCGTGCGAGGACTCACAGACTGAGAAACTAGTGGGCGAGTTAAAGAAGTAGAAGTAGGAAGAGGTAAGGAGGTGGGGGTTTCAGAGGGTAAAACCGCAAAAGAATTAGAGACGGGGCTGATCCCAGAAGACATGACACCAGAGGAGCTGATAGGCGGGGGAACTGTATGGACTGATGAAGCCACTGTGTGGCGAAACGTTTCCTCAATAAAGATACCCAAGAGTTGCACATGTGTCTAATTTATCAATAAGGAACACGAGGAAGATTCCCCTGAAGGCAGAGCCGAGAGACAGCCATAGCATAAGAAAGGCCTTCATTATCCTTAAGACATCGGATTTCACGTTCATTAAGATAGACTTGAAATCGGTGGGAAAAAGAAGGATGAGTTTCATTAAAATTAAGACAAATGGGGGAAGACTGCAAGATCGGCATGATCCACGGCACCGCAGATCGGGCACTCCACCTCAGACCCACAATATTTAGTGGGATGTCTGAAGTGCCAGCAATTTCGTGAAGTGTAGGAACCACTTTACGGACCCCTAGGCAATGGCCCATGCTAAAAAAGGACAGGAGTTCACAGCAGTCAAAGGTTAAGCAGACGATGTTACTGGGAAAGCACCTCTGTCCGCGAGTGGGTAGGACATATGTATCCACTTTGAGAATCGGAAGGTCCTGAAGGGCTAATTGCTCCAAAATATCGTCACTGCAAAACAGACAATCACACTGTACCATGGTAAGCGGTAAAGCCACCATACCACTGCAAGAATTGAGAGTAGCGTGCTTGTGAACTGTGATAAGAACGGTATCAATGGAAGTATGAGAAAGAACATGAGCTTGTTCTGTATTCTGAACTGTAACAATGCATGCATTGCTCCAAAGAGCGTGAAAGTATATATTCTGGCCAACATATCGTAAAAGGATTTTACCAATACTATGGTCTGAAAGATAATTAGTTGGAGATGTCGGTTGTAGGGAAAAGAATTTGGTCCACTGTGTACTTGTAAACATGGTGCGTAAAGGAAGTGAGTGTGGTGTAGGTCGCTTCTGGGTAGAATGAGCAGAAATCGAAGAGCCGTCATCAGCAAATAGTCTGGAGTGTTTATGCGTAGGACCATGGGCGGCCCAACCTGAGGCAGGTGGGCGATCCAAAAACCATTGTACCACATTCGGAATAGCCGGACACATAGTTAAAGACGTACAAAAGACAGAGGCACTAGAAGAAATGGGTGGAGTCTCAGCACCTGGAGCAAGTGACGAAGTATCACCAGCAAAAGGTACAGGGGTATGGGAAAAGTCTGGAGAATGGTCCAATAATGAAGCTGGGTCAGAACAGGATACGGTAACAAAAAGGGGCCTGGAAGGAGGAGCGGGGCCAAGGAATGAAGATGATGGCACTTCTTTCCCATTATTTATTTTGGGAAAAAAGAAGGAAAGAAAAAAAAAGAAAGGGACAGCAGAGGGACAGTCACTAGAACGCATGAAAGGGCCGTAAGTTCCCCCTCTCATCCGAGAGGACCTCGAGACCGCCACAGTGCAGATGCAGCATGGAACCCGTGCCATACCCTACTCTTCACGCCAGTAAACCAGCGCTCTGGGATAGCAACCTCACATCTACCGAGCCACCTCGGCGGACGAAAGAGAAGGCAGTCGGAAACCCGCCACAAAGCATACCTCCTTCGGCTGCCACCTCCCAGAGCCGACAGGCAGCCTCTGGAGACCTACAGGACACCCCACTCACCTCTCGGAAATCCGGGAAGGGAGCAGGGTGCCTCCAGAAAATCCAGATTCGACGGTAAACTATACCACACCCGAGAAACCCCACGGAGCGGGATGAACCCCGGCACTCTTACCCCTACCTAGAAACCGTAATGCCAGAGGGGAGGACCCCAGAGGCTACTAACGGGATGGCAAAAAGGGAGGGTTAGGAGGGGGGGAGAAAGGGAGAAGGGGGATGGAGGAGGATGGGATAGGGAAATGGGGATTGGGGGTAATTATGTTCGTTCTGGGGAAGGAGACCAAAAGGTCTAATTCCTCAGACCGAGAGCCCCTTCACCACGCCAAGGAGCCCCCCCCCCTTTGAAGAGGAAGGAAAGTCCTAGAACTAGCTAAAACAGAGCCCAAGAGCTATAATTCCTTGAGTTTAGAAGCTGCACATAACCAGAAAGGTTGGGTTGTGGCACTCCGCACAGCTAATACTATTACTATGTTTTTTTTTCCTCTTCCTCCTCCTTCTCTTCTTCCTCTTCTTCTTCCTCTTCCCCTTCCTTCTCCTCCTCTTCTTCTTCTTCCTCCTCCTCCTCTCCTCCTCTCCCTCCTCATCCTTCCTTTTCCCCTAACGTCTTCCACCAGGACAAGTTGATCTGAGGGTCTGGAAGATCAGACCAACAAAGCCAATGTAAACAAGAAGACAGAAGGGAAAAATCTATTGACACAAACTTTCCATTAAGAGAGGAACGAGACTGTGTTTTACCAGCCTCTGGCTGCACACTCCTCTCTATTCCACAATTACTCACGACTGTAGAAGAATGGGGCAAGTAGCTGACGTCTTTCCGTCTCCAGTCCTCAAAGAAGGGTGGCTCGATGCTTGTGAAGGGCTCTTGAGTAGAAGAATTGGAGCTACCCCCCTTTCAGCCAGGATCAAAATTGACTTCCTCCCATTGCCCATTATTATGTAAGCAGGTGTAGACATGTATGGCTTGCATGTTTTACCGTAATGGGATAACCACTTTAGACAGAACAAAAAAGACAGCAGAAAATAAAGTAATATATTTCCTTTACGAATATATAGCCTATGTACAGTATTTACAGCAATGTACAATTAGGCAAATGCAATAATAAGACACGGTACTCGATGAGGAAATTGCAGTCCAAGACATGGTAAACCGTGGCGACCAGCAGAGAAGGCGAGTCTGTTGAAGTTGTTTCACGAGTGCAACATATCACTTCACAGGTTCGGTGGGCTTTCTTGTGATTGGCTGGTTGAACCATGGTACTAATATATCATTGGGGCCCCTTGATCGTTAAACCCTTAGTACCTGCTTCGCTGGTCGGGAGGAATGTCTATATGGTTGTGTGACATAAGCCGAATAAAATATAACATATTCTTGACTTGCCACAACCATTATAATTGAAGCACTTCCCTATATGATCTCGCTATTTTTCGTATTTTACCGAGCAAATATAATAATGATAATGAAAGTGAAACAAAAGAAGCTTTTATATTGGTAAGGTTTCTCTCTGTGTTGAGCTTTAATCAATTCCTTAATAAAGCTCCAGAGAAAAACAAAACATTAGCAGAATAAAAGGATACTCTGCATTTGTGTCTTCTAATGTAGCAGAAACTGTGTAAATGTCAACAAACCGAAACAAACATGACACGTTGGTGCAGATGGAAAACCTCATAAATAACGTCTCACCTCTCTTACAAGCAATGAATCAAGGATTTACCAAAACTCACATGACACAAAAACCACTCTTGGAACTCACATAAAGTAGTGAGGCCACTTAAATTTTCTTACCACTCTTTTCCTGTCTACCCACTACTCTTCTTACCACTCTCTTTCTGTCTACCCAGAAACTGCTTATTTTTCTCCCTGTATCCTTCCCCAACCTTTTCCCTTTGATTTTTGCGATCAATCTCGTGGCCTTCCCCACCTCCCCAAAAAAAAAAAAAATCCTTGATTTTATCGAATCAGACGAACGTGGTCAAATATGTATACATTATTTTTTGTGGGAGGATATACACTGTATTTCAAGATAATGGCATAGTCTTCCTGATCCTGTAATCGCCCCACGAGTACCTACTAGATAAATAAAGCGAAATCGAATGAATGTTTTTTACGCCTGTCGTTGCTCGATCTGTTGACAGAATTTAGACCGCCTAGCCGTCATTTTGCAGCACTTTGATAGCGGCCCTTTTGGGTGTTACAGTTTTTCAACCTTTTTTTGTTTTTACTCTCATCCACATTTCAACGAATTCGAAATTTCGTTGCTAGAACTCCCGGTATTTGTACAGCTCACTCGGATATAAATAAATAACTGAAAAAAAAATGTGGAGTACTGTCTAGACTGATTTAGAAAATAGGTTCGTGGAGGAAGCATATACTGGAATATTTAAGCCAAGTGTGCAACAATTGGGTATCTTTATTGCTGAGACGTTTCTCCTTCACAGTAACCTTCTTCAGTCAAATACAGAGGTAGCAGGCGAAGTAGTGTATTGAAGATAATGTACAGGGATAACTTATAGCTCTGTGTAAAGCTTTATAGAATCTAGATTTGATAAAGCTCTACACAGAGCGATACGAGTCCCCAGTAAAAGCATTTTCTGAAACTTAGGTCGTTTCTTCACAGACTCTGTAATACAAAGTTTTAGGAAGCAAAACTCGTGCCGTATTTCACCATCTTTCTCATGGTGAATTTAACTGACTGTTAATCATCAACTGTTTTACGCACTAGATAATATTTTTGGAACGTTTACATTAATTTAGGCATATTTAAACTGTTTTAGTGTTTAAGTCAGATGCTCAATAATAACCCACATGGAGACAGAAAGTCGGAAGATAACATTAGACTGTATATTTCGATCTCCTTCTGGTATCCTCCTCAGCAGGTACGTAAGTGAAAGGAGAACATGAATATATAAGGAAGGTTGCACCTCAAACCGTGCAAGGGAGTGTCACGAGAGGGGACCTGTCAAGTAGTGAGTGGGTGAGAAGACAGGACCCGTGGCGAAACTAAAAATTTGGATAGGAAGTTCCTTTGTGCTATGTGATATCCCTAAGCATACATACAACAGAGGATGTTTATATGAGAACGTGTAGACATTAATAAATACTTTAGAAATTAGAGTATTCTTAACAGGTGATAAACAAGTGAGACTCAAAACAATCATATCTATAACCGGGGTAGCAAAATAAAATGAAAGTTATCCTAATCTCTCATATAATTGGGCTCAATCTCTACAATCAACTTTTTCCCACAAAAATGAACTCGTATACTCATACGAAGGCGATAAACTGGTTGAATCAAAGAGCGCATGGAGAACTACAGGCTAGACCCTGCTGGAAATAAATGGAAATATAAAAACATATGCAGTATAATGTGATCCTTTATTGACAACTTTTCGCCCACACCACGACACCAAAACTAAACTTGGTGTAATTATAGGCTTCTTCCTGTGCGCACTCAGAATCTGCAGCAATTAGTTCCTTGAGGAAGAATGCACTATAATTGAACAAGTATTTTCTAAACTCCACTATCCTCGTCACTTTATCAGAGACTGCAGACGACGGGCATTAAACATCTTCAACACACCCAGAGAAGACACTGCCGAGAAGAGATACATAGTCCTCCCCACCAACTCCATTGTCAAACACGTTTCCAACATCTTTTCCAATACCTCATTCCAAGTATCTACCTCCACAACCACGACCATCAAGAACATCACCAGTAGAAGACAGGACAAGCTTCCATCCTCTGCAGGGGTATACATAATCCCTTGTAATGGCTGCAACAAATTATACGTGGGCGAAACATATCAAGAGACCTCCAAACACGTATTTCAGAACACCAATACGCAAGCAGGTCTGACGGTACAAGGAATGCCTGTCTACAACACCGTAATTCACACAACCATTTAATAAACTACAGAAACTCAAGACTTATCGCCAGAGAAGACCGAAGAATCCTGGAATCATCGCTTATCTCTATGACCAACAACTGAACCACTTGCCAAGAAACTTCTTCATCACTCTCCCACATAAGAACATAGGAATGGGGGAACACTGCAGAAGGTCTGCTCACACACTTATCCAATCTCCCTTCCAACCTACCCAAGATTTTAGACTCTGTAACCCCACTCGGTAGATCATCAGATGCAGCATTCTCCACCTGACCACAGCATTCTGAACCTGACTATAAATACTCGCGTCCCTTCCACCCCAGGTAGATCTGTTTGTGAATTGAAAAAGCCCATTGTGTGGGCGAAACGTTGTCAATAAAGGATCACATTATACAGCATATGTGTTTATAGACCCTGCTGATGCTAATCGCGTCCAAGTGTCTGACCAGACAGGCTCTTTCGAAATGAGCGTCTACTCACTGCGAAACAAAAATGTGCAAAACACGAGCACAGAGGAGAGGAAAGAAAATAGATTACAACACTCTCCTCTCTTCCGGTGGAAACTTAGAGGCTAATAAGAAATTAACTTTCGTTTGCATTGCAATGAAGCAAGTTAGTATGCGAAAAAAAAGACCATGAAGATCTTGTTATCTTTTACAAAAAAAAAAAAAAAAAAAGGATTTGCCTATATAAATATCTTAGAGCACGAGAGAGGTGTTACTTGTTTCACAAGTGTTGTTGAGAAACTCAAATATCATATCTTGTGATGTGGTACTAATTTTTGCTGAAAGATTTGATCGGTAACTCGTGTTTGAGTATATTTCCTTATTTCAAATTCCCTATAAAACACTCCCATCGGTATTTGCTCCTTTTAATATGGTTTAATTAGCTCATTAATACGGTGACAATAATAATACTATTAATAATAGGGAAATGGAGAAAGAAACGAAAAGAATGAAAGTATAATGAATACTATAATGAATAGAAGACAGTGGGAGAAAAAGCAGAGAAAGCTTAAGGTGACGGTACGACCATAACTCGTCAACCATCCCTTCCACTTCCCAATAATCCCTTCCCCACCACACCTCTAGTGTGGTTGGGGATGGAGTGTAACACTCCATCTCCAGCCACGTCCCCCTACACTCCCCACCACTCCATCGTTCACCTCCACCACCCGGGTACAAGGCATATCGTAAATTTCTCCAACACCAGCCAATCTTCGTTTTAAATTCCGGCAATTTGGAACATTTCCCGTTAGTTGCTACCACCATTTCTCCCTCAGTGGAGATGCCTTGATTGTTGCTGAAGGGGTTCTGGATCCAAGGAATCTGAGCCACCCTCCCTTCACCTATCACACGTATCTTCCCAGGCGTTGTATGACCACTTTCGAGTTTAGCGCTTCTTTATTAATATATTAAAAGTATCTGAATAATAACTCTCCTTTAATGCCTTTCTCCTTAGACCCTCCAGGAAAGCATCTGTGTACAAGGGGTGTGTGAGGCGTGTGTGCACATGGAACGTGATGAATGTGTATACGGAGCTCGAAGCACGTGTATACATATAGTGTGAGGCGTGTATGTACGTGTAGTGTGTGAAGTGTTGTGTACATGGTGTGTGATACTTGTGTGTGCATGTAGTGTGAGATGTAGGTGTGTG
>NC_091336.1:19957305-19964805 GCF_038502225.1 Cherax quadricarinatus
AAAAAGAGAGGTGAGAGGGAGTTGGGAAGAGAGGACGGAAAGGTGGAAAGAGAAGAGGGTAGAAGACAACACTCGGAGTAGAAACAGCTGAGGGTTGAAGAAGTATCATGTTAACATGTTGCTGAGTTTATATATATATATATATATATATATATATATATATATGTGTGTGTGTGTGTGTGTGTGTGTGTGTGTGTGTGTGTGTGTGTGTGTGTGTGTGTCGTGCCGAATAGGCAGAATTTGCGATCTTGGCTTAAATAGCAATGCTCATCTTGCCATATAGGACAAGTGAAAATTTGTGTATGCAATAATTTCGCGAAAATCATTCTGAACCTAACGAAAAAAAATATATTTCACTGTGTGTGTTTAGTATTAAATTACTGTAAACAAATCTAAAATATATTTAGTTGGGTTAGGCTAAAATAAATTGCTCTTGTTATAATAAGGTTAGGTAAGTTTTTTAAGATTCTTTTGGTGCAAAATTAAAAGTTTTTACATTAGCATTAATGAAAAAAATATATCTTTAAACGTATAAGAGAAAATTTCAGAAAGAACTTAATTTTAAATGAGTTCTTGCTAATTGACCAGTTTTACATATTCGGCACGACATATATATATATATATATATATATATATATATATATATATATATATATATATATATATATATATATATATATATATATATATATATATATATATATATATATATATATACATATATATATATATATATATATATATATATATATATATATATATATATATATATATATATATATATATATATATGTAGTGCCGAATAGGCAGAACTTGCGATCTTGGCTTAAATAGCAACGCTCATCTTGCCATATAGGACAACTGAAAATTTGTGTATGCAATAATTTCGCCAAAATCATTCTGAACCTAACGAAAAAAATATATTTCTCTGTGTTTGTTTAGTATTAAATTATTGTAAACAAATCTAAAATATATTTAGTTGGGTTAGGCTAAAATTAATTGTTCTTGTTATAATAAGGTTAGGTAAGTTTTCTAAGATTCTTTTGGTGCAAAATTAAAAAAAATTACATTTACATTAATGAAAAAAAATATATCTTTAAACGTATAAGGGAAAATTTCAGAAAGGACTTAATTTTAAATGAGTTATTGCTAATTGACCAGTTTTACATATTCGGCACGACATATATATATATATATATATATATATATATATATATATATATATATATATATATATATATATATATATATATATATATATATATATATATATATATATATATATATATATATATATATATATATACATATATAAGGAGGTATCACCTCTATAACTGGACTGGGGACCCTCATCCTCAGAGAAGACAATAAACGTACCTCAGGGAAAACTCAAGGTTCTCCCCGGAGCTGTTTGAATATTTTCTTCTCCTACCACCCCCTATATTTTATATTCTATGGGAAAAATTATTAATCGAAAGAATACATTTACAGAAATATATATATAATGTGTGTGTGTCAACTCACCTAGTTGTGGTCGCGGGGGTCGAGTCACAGCTCCTGGCCCCGCCTCTTCACCTGCAATCTACCCACCCATCTCTCTCTTGTCTTACTGCCGTCACCATGTCGTAGAACTCCAGTAGGTTCCTGACACAGGATTTCCCGTCCCTAAAACCGTGCTGGCTGTCGTTGATAAGCTCATTCCTTTCTAGATGTTCCACCACTCTTCTGATAATTTTCTCCATGACCTTGCATACTATGCACGTCAGTGACACGAGTCTGTAGTTCAATGTCTCTATCTCCTTTTTTGAAAATTTGGACTACATTTGCTGTCTTCCATACTTCCGGTAGTCGTCCTGTTTCGATAGATATGATGAAGATAGTTGTTAGTGGTACACAAAGCGCCTCTGCTCCCTCGCTCAGGACCCATGGACCTATCGCCTTTGAGGTGTCTAGCTCGCTTAATAGCCTCTTCACTTCTGCCTCGGTTGTATGTATTGTGTCCAACACTTGATGGTGTACCCCACGTCTCTGCCTTTCTGGAGATCCTTCTGTCTTCTCTGTGACCACTTTGCTGTGTGTGTGTGTGTACTCACCTATTTGTACTTACCTATTTGTGGTTGCAGGGGTCGAGTCATTGCTCCTGGCCCCGCCTCTTCACTGATTGCTACTAGATCCTCTCTCTCCCTGCTCCATGAGCTTTATCATACCTCGCCTTAAAACTATGTATGGTTCCCGTCTCCACTACTTCACTTTCTAGGCTATTCCACTGCTTGACTACTCTATGACTGAAGAAATACTTCCTAACATCCCTTTGATTCACCTGAGTCTTCAACTTCCAATTGTGACCTCTAGTGTCTGTGTCCCATCTCTGGAACATCCCGTCTTTGTCCACCTCTTCTATTCCGCGCAGTATTTTATATGTCGTTATCATGTCTCCCCTGACCCTCCTGGCCTCCAGTGTCGTCAGGCCGATTTCCCTCAACCTTTCTTCGTAGGACAATCCTCCTAGCTCTGGGACTAGTCTTGTTGCAAACCTTTGCACTTTCTCTAATTTCTTGACGTGCTTGACTAGGTGTGGATTCCAAACTTGTGCTGCATTCTCCAGTATGGGCCTGACGTAAATGGTATACAGAGTCTTGAACGAATCCTTACTGAGGTATCGGAACGCTATCCGTAGGTTTGCCAGGCGCCCGTATGCTGCAGCAGTTATCTCATTGATGTGCGCCTCAGGAGATATGGTCGGTGTTATACTCACCCCCAGATCTTTTTCCTTGAGTGAAGTTTGCAGACTTTGGCCATCTAAACTATATTGTGTCTGCGGTCTTCTTTGCCCTTCCCCAATCTTCATGACTTTGCATTTGGCAGGGTTAAACTCAAGGAGCCAGTTGCTGGACAAGGCTTGTAGCCTGTCCAGGTCTCTTTGTAGTCCTGCCTGATCCTCATCCGATTTGATTCTTCTCATTAACTTCACATCATCCGCAAACAAGGACACTTCTGAGTCTATCCCTTCCGTCATGTCATTCACATATACCAAGAACAGCACAGGTCCTAGGACTGACCCCTGTGGAACCCCGCTTGTCACAGGCGCCCACTCTGACACTTCGTCACGTACCATGGCTCGTTGTTGCCTCCCTGTCAGGTGTTCTCTGATCCATTGCAGTGCCTTTCCTGTTATGTGTGCCTGATCCTCTAGCTTTTGCAGTAACCTCTTGTGAGGAACTGTGTCGAAGGCCTTCTTGCAGTCCAAAAAAAAATGCAGTCAATCCACCCCTCTCTCTCTTGTCTTACTTCTGTCACCTTGTTATAAAACTCTAGTAGGTTTGTGACACAGGATTTTCCCTCCCTGAAACCAGGCTGGTTGTCAATTATACACTTGTTTCTTTCCAGGTGCCCCACCACTCTCCTCCTGATGATCTTCTCCATGACCTTACATACTGTACACGTTAGTGATACAGGTCTGTAGTTTAGTGCCTCATGTCTGTCTCCCTTTTTAAAAATTGGGATTACATTTGCCATCTTCCATACCTCAGGGAGTTGCCCAGTTTCAAATGATGTGTTGAAGATCTTTGTTAATGGTACACACAATATCTCAGCTTCCTCTTTAAGGACCCATGGAGAGATGTTGTCTGGTCCCACCGCCTTTGAGGTGTCAAGTTCGCATAGCAGCTTCTTCACCTCCTCCTTGGTTATATGTACCTCATCCAGCACTTGCTGGTGCACCCCCCTGCTCTGATTTCCTAGAGTCCTACTGGTTTCCACTGTATATACTTCTTTAAATCTTGTGTTGAGCTCCTGACATACCTCTCGGTCGTTTCTTGTGAATTCCCCATCACCCTTCCTCAGTCTGATTACCTGGTCCTTGACTGTTGTTTTCCTCCTGATGTGGCTGTACAACAGCTTCGGGTCAGTCTTGACTTTCGATGCTATGTCATTTTCGTATTGCCGCTGAGCCTCCCTTGTTATCTGTGCATATTCGTTTCTGGCTCTTCGGCTAATCTCTTTATTTTCCTGAGTTCTCTGTCTTCTGTACCTTTTCCATTCTCTAGTACACCTAGTTTTTGCCTCCCTACACCTTTGGGCGAACCAAGGACTCGTTCTGTTCTTCCCATTATTTCTGTTCCCCTTGGGAACAAACCTCTCCTCTGCCTCCTTGCATTTTGTTGCCACATAGTCCATCATTTCTTGTACTGGTTTTCCTGTCAGTTCCCTCTCCCACTGAATGTCTTGAAAGAAGTTCCTCAAGCCTGAGTAGTTTCCCCTTTTGTAGTTTGGTTTTTCCCTCCCTATTCCTGCTGCTCTCTCCACTTGGAGCTCAACTATGTAGTCGAAGTGTGTGTGTGTGTGTGTGTGTGTGTGTGTGTGTGTGTGTGTGTGTGTGTTTGTGTGTGTGTGTGTGTGTGTGTGTGTGTGTGTGGTGTACAAATCAATGGGACTAGAGTAGAAAGAAAAAAAAACAAATAATTATATAAGCAACTAAGCGAAGCGTTTATCTGAAACTTATCGTATCAGCTAAATATGGATTTTTAGTAAGCTATCATACTTGGGGTGCGGTCTTTTTTTTATTGACCCTTTTTTATAGATTTAGCTGAGAAAATAAGTGGGTATACCTTCAAGAAAACAGTATTATTTATCACTCTTATTTTCATACACCAAATTTTTTAACGTTTGTCTCTTACCTTCTTCTACAGCAACTTTCTAAGCTAACACAAAGCTAACACTTCCGTCATTGAAGATATTCTCGGATGGCGAATTCACGAGAACTTATTATATGCATTTTTTCAGTTTTTACTTTTTTTTTTTTTTAAACACGGTTTGACAAGGTTAAGGATCCCTAGCTTTATTGACATGCTATTTACAGATTAAGGATTCCTAACTTTATTGGCAAGCTAAGAGCTGTTACCTACATCAGCTCATTCGAAAGCATTTTTATTGTTATGAGACATACAAATAGGGAACAGGATGAAGTTGGAGTCATCTGGTTGCCAGCATTTTCATTTGATCAACTGACTTTATCTCGTTGACATCATTATGCTGTACGAATGTGTTCCATACTCGAGTCATCCTGGGTATATATGATCTCAGATGGAGTGATGTTCTGGAGAAGGGTACAGCAAGAGTGAAGTTGCTGCTTTCTGCCCGTCTTGTGGCATAAAAACTTGTTTCACGCTGTCCTCGAAGTGGATCCAAGTGTGGTACTTTGACAATATTGGTCTTGTACATAACGGTGAGGCCATCCAAATCCCTCCTGTGTTGAAGGCTCTGCTGAAATGACAGATCTATCAAGGATTGGTCCAGGCGAGAGATGAGATGTCTTGCTCTGTTCTCTACTCTGTCAAACAGTCGCAGATGAGAGGGGAAGGGGGCAGGCTAACCAAGAAAGTGAAGCATACTCAAGGTGTGAGCGTACTTGTACCTCGTACAGAATCTTGCAACCCCTACTGTCAAGCAGATGCGAGATACGGCGAAGTGCTGTAAGCTTCCTCGCTGCCTTGTTTGCATTCCAAAAGGGAGAAACGAATTTATTTTCTTCTGTCGAGTCACACATTTTTATTTTACTCATTTCTTACCTGCGATGTATGTATATCAGTCTATCTCTGGCGAACTAATTATTTGGTGAAAATTTGATCCAGGTAAAGGTCCCCGGTACATACACGTGTTGTTTCTCAATGATAAACGTCGAAAACTTAGAGAAACAATGAAGAAACGAACCTGGAGAAAAGCAAATTTTTTGTAACTTTCTATGTAGAGATTCATCACGTCAGCTTAGATAGAAACATTGTCGTAATGAAATACTACATAGAGGGAAATCCTGTTACAAATTCTCCTTCTGCATCTGTGTCTTTTCTTCGAAGAGAGAAAAGAGCTCGTGAAGCCGACTTTTGAATTCATCCGGTTGATATTTATTTGTATAAGTTTTTTTTTCCCTTGTTCCTCACCTCGAGCTGTCACTTCACGTCATACAGAAGACGCCAAACAGCATTCCTCCTTCAGAGAGGCGATAGAAGCTTTAAGGACTTTGATCCCTCTCCAACCAGTCGTATAACTGGAGAGATGCAACATCTTCCTCCGCTCTTTTGTCGAGAGGGGAAGAAAAACATGACAGCGTGTCGGATGAAGCCCATCAGATCTATGCCCCGAGAGTTCTCCTCCATTCCTCGTGGGTCTTCAGCCGTGTGATTCACCCCCAGTGTTTTCTATCATGATAACTCCGAACGGAAATGAAAACGCAACACTAGATGTTTTATTCTCTGCAATTGATCAGAATCCTCGTTTTTTGTTATGTTTTTGGTCTCATCTTCACCTTTATATTCTTCGAGGTCACAGTTCGTGACCTCGTTCTATATTAATGACTAAAAAAATCAACGAGTTGGTAATTTAAACACTATAGATTAATAGAGGAGTTTATTCTCTTCCATTCTACGGGACCAGTACTGCTGCATTTTTTGATTCGCTAAACTAAACTGTGTTTATTATTATTTAGGCAGCCAACGATAACGTATTTAAAGATACACAATATTGAAATACTTCAAATGAAATCTCGCACTGTCTTGAATACTAAAAGTTTTGTAAGGATTATCTGGATCAATGCAGCGACCTAAGTAACGAGAGTTCACCACTGTTCCCAAATACAATAAATGCCTCCATAAAAAAACTACACAAACCCAGATACGGATTTCCAAAGCATATTCCACTAACACAGGGGACCATCAGAGTATCAACTTTGTTATATTCGTATTTCAGCCCTACATCAATCACACTCCTTAACTCACTTCTCCGTTTACTATACACCTTCCAGCTCAGCCCTCTCATCCTTCTTACGTTTATTAAAGGAGATTAATAGTTATACTCAAGTTTCTTTGACACCAGTTAGCGGGTCTAACACATTTTTATTAATCTAGTTTCACCACTCGTACCATATTCACCCATAGATCCGGCCACTGAGTCTCTCCTAGCTAACTCACGGCTGTCTCCATGTACCGTTGACTGCAGAAGGGTCATAAGGACTCATACTAAACACAAGAGACCATTAATCTAATCCTATAAATAGGGATTCAGTCTATACTGTCAATGCATATTCACATCGAGATGCCTTTTTCTGCATATATAAAGCTATATACATATGTACACCTCTCGGTGTATATATACTCAGATATATATCTGTCTGTGTATATACACAATGAGAGATATACACCTCTAATTGCGTATACCCTCGCTAGCCCACTTCTTATCGGCCTCTGTTTTCCCCCTCTACGATGCTTGTTTGCTTCCTGAAGACAAGACAAAAGCAATTCTGAAATTCTGGATTGCCATGAAAAACTCTTTGTGGTGTAAACACTGCAAGAAGCGAGCCACATCTTGGCAGTATTTAAGTATTCTCGGTCGAACGTGGGCAGAGTCAACATGCGGAAATTCCAAACACTGGGAATTCGTACTGAAATCAAAGTACCGAAATGGGAAATGACAAAAAAATCTTCATGGAAATTGAAAATTGATTCAGTC
>NC_091336.1:19969805-20032305 GCF_038502225.1 Cherax quadricarinatus
TTCTGGTGTTGGGTATTTTTTTTCGACTGAAAGAAAGTTTAAGTCTGGAGCAGGAGAATGTTTTCATTATTATTTTGAAAGAAACTGCTATTGCAAAGAACAATTACGTTTGCTAAGGCCAAAAAAACACCACCACTGGACACAGATAAGTTCGATATAAATCTTCACACGATAGTCTAAGGTTTCTACATAAGCAGTGAAGTTCAATTAGAGTCTGAAGCTTTTATTGAAGCTTATTATTTGATGTTGTGGATTCCTATGTTATAGACAACGTTTCGCCCACACAGTGGTTTTTATTACGTTAGTGACTTGAAGCCCACTGCGTGGTCGAAACTTTGTGGTTCATAATGGTGGCCACTGAGAGTGGTATTTACTCCATCTTGTCAGTATTTAGGTATTCTAATTCTGTATCTGTTGAGAGGCTTTGGTTCCCATTGTTTGTTGACATATATTAATATTAATTTATCCATTAAGTCATTGCCCTATTCAAGATAAGTGAGTTACTGAGTTTGCATTATAGGCACAAACAACTCTCTCTGCCTCTCTCAGTGTCTCTTTTTACTTTGAAGAAATGACGGTGAAAGTGTTTCTTTTTTATCAGGTCACCCTAACCCGGTGGGACACTACCAATGTCTTAAAATTACAAACTAAGATCTGTTACCATCTCCCATCTTACTGTACATTTAAGAATTGTAAAGGATTAGGAATTAGAATCAACACAAATATTTTACTGACCATAAGGGGAGTTATCCCGTCTCAGATCCCTGCACAATCTGGCTTAACAATATAGTTATTAGATAATTTATTGTTTTTACGTTCTATTTAACCTTAATCACAAAATATATAGTAAGGAAGGGAAAGTTAAAGTTCCAGATGAGGCTAAGCGCTTATTTATTCAGATTATTTTCTTTCGAATCTAAGATTGCTTGAAAACATACAAATGTATGTCATTCTGAAGAGAGGATTGATGATATATAGTGACGGAGAAAAATGATATAAAATATCGAAACGATGGAAACAGGTACACAAAGCGATCCTTTACTGACAACGCATCGCCCACGCCGTCAAACGTTAAAGAATCGCATTACACTGCATTTGTGTTTCCATCGCTGACACAGTGAGGCCATTGCAAGAAGGGGGAAGCTCAGGCAAAACTTCTGAAGCTTGCCTGTTTTGTGGTATACTAGCAGCATCTTAGATCTTCACAATAGTGGGCCAAGTGGATCATGAGAAAATTGACCTTGTACATAAGAGTAAAGCTACTAGCATCTCGCTAGTGTTAAGGGCTCTTCCCAAACAAGTGCTCCAAAGAGGTCACGTCGAGGTGGGGTGAAGGGCAGGTTCTCCAAGAGTGTTGTGGTGAATACTTGAGATAAGAACTAAATTATGCCTCGTATGAAAGTTTGTAGTCACTATTTTCTAACAAGTGTGAGGCGTGACTTATTGCTTTAAATAATAAATGAGAGTGAGACAGAAAGAGAGTGTGAGAGAGAGAGAGAGAGAGAGAGAGAGAGAGAGAGAGAGAGAGAGAGAGAGAGAGAGAGAGAGAGAGAGAGAGAGAGAGAGAGAGAGACGTTTGGAAGTGAGGGATATAAAGAGGCCTGGAAGGGAGGGACGGAGAGGCCTAGAAGTAGTATGGAAGGGAAGGAAAGGTCTAGATAATAGTAGTGTATATATATATATATATATATATATATATATATATATATATATATATATATATATATATATATATATATATATATATATATATATATATATATATATATATATATATATATATATATATATATATATATATATATATATATATATATATATATATATACATATAAATATATATATATATATATATATATATATATATATATATATATATATATATATATATATATATATATATATATATGTATATATATATATATATTTATATATATATCCCTTGCACAGCAGAGAATATCGTCTCCAGCATCCGCTATTCATCGTTCAGATTTTTCCTGTGCACGTCCGCCTCGTCCCTCTTCCCCTCTCTTCCTGCTCCTGCTGCTTCTCCTACTTGTCTGACTTTTCCTACCAATTTTTACCTACTTTCCTTCTTCCTGGTTTCCCGTCCTTCCTCTCCATTCTTCCGTTCTTTTATTCGTTACTATTTCTGTGTCTGCCTCCCTTCTTCTATTCCATCTTCATCAACATCCTCTTAGACTGTAGCGCTCTTGAAGTAATTTCTTTTCCCTCTTTTGCAGTCTCTTCTGATCTCCTCCCTCTTCTTTCTCACTCTCTTCCTTGGGCTCTGGTTGTCGTCTTTATCCCTCGCTTCCCCCTCCCCCCATCAATGGCGTGTGGTTTTGAGCACCAGATAAATACCTCGAAGCATCAGGAAGACCATTTGTTTACCTCTTGGGCGAGCGGACAGCAAACACGCATCTGTGGGATACATTATTAATGGAGAAAATATTTTTTCTTCTTATCTGTCTCGTTTTATCCTGTCTCTTTCTCCATCCGTGTCTCTCTGTATCTCTAGTACGAGTTTTTCCTTAAACCTAATAAAAGCTTCGCCTTTTTTATTTTTTTATTATCCTTCTTATTAGTAATCTATTTTTTTATGCATCTTATCTGTGCCAGAATCAGAGTAGACTACCAACTATAAAACTGTTCTCGCTAAAGCTCTTTAATCCTATGGATTTCTTCACCAAGCCTGCAATATTTCCTTGAGAGTCGACTCTTATTCTTGCTCTGTGGTTCTCACTCTTCTTGATTTTTTATTCTTCCTTTTTCTTCTACTTCTTTCCCCCCCATCCTTCTTTTTTCATCTATTTTACCCCTGCCTTTTTTCCTTGGTGCTTTACTTCACTTTAACTTTTCTCATCAAGGAGAGAGATAGTCCTACTCTTTTCCTTTCATCCTCGTGTCTTTCTTTCATCCATCTTTTTTTCTCCATCAAGCAGCTTCTTAAATCGTGTTCCATCTTATTCCATTCTTTCATACCATGATGTAACTTTCCCATTCCCTCCTTGCAACTCTTCCCCTTTCCTCTTTCTTTTAAGTCTTCCTCCTTCCACATTGTACCTCTATGTCTCTCCTTCCGTCTTAAAATCTCATTTAGCTACACAACACTTGAACCTTACCCATCTATCTCCCTCCATTTCTTTTTTCTCTGTCTCTGTCTTCTTCAGAATATTCTCTTTCCCCTTTTCTTCATTTTTTCCCATCACCATATGAGTCTTATTTTCTTCCTGTGCCAGTCTACTTCTGATTTCCTATTCCTCTTCTTTATTGGCGTGGTTTAAGAAAACGGTGGCTGTTCACGTGACCCTCAAGGAAAGTTCCTGGTGGTAAATTCCCCAAATGACTCTAGATCGCTGCTGGAGATGATGTTCCCAATTTTATCTTCTGTCATATCTCGGTTATACCCACTTGATTCATACCTGAGTCATTCCTCCGTCGCTGCTTCACTTATCTCGGTCTAAACACCTTGCTGAGACCCAGACTTCGGTCGCTGGCTCACTAATCTCCGTCTAAACACCTAGCTAAGACTCAATCTTCTGTCGCTGGTTCACTCATCTGCATGACTGATCTTCATTAAGAAACTGGCAACGGAGAGAGCAGAGGAGAGAATGTTTATAAAAGCTAGAGAGGGCCACCAGAAATGAATTCGATCATACGGCAGGCTCGATCCTCCGTCTAAAAGCCGGACAGCCTCGTTGCCAAATATTACTCGCCTATTTTTATAACTACCAAAATAGACCAATACTTGGACAGTGACGGTGCTAATAAGAGGGAGAGAAAGAGAGAGAGAGCGATGCTAAAAGCAAGCACCAGCAAAGCTAGAAATACCGTGACTGGAACACTGTTGAAAAAAGCCGCATCTAGAAGAATGAAACATAGCGACCTTTCAGAACGACTTGCATCATTAAAAAGTTAATCCTAGTCGGACCGAAACGTCGTCATAAGTTCCATTCTCCTCTGTACATGTTATTGGTGTATGATACAAAGAATTTAGAAGAGGAGAGAAAGGTGACTGAAGGATGTGATAAGTAAGCGAGTAAAGTAAGAAGAAAAAATATGGGGAGTATCTAAGATGTAAGAAGGTTGAAGAGTATGGAGAATGAGCGAATGAAGAAGAAGAGAATTATAAATAAAAGAGGAAGAATGCACTGAGTGAATAGAAGAGGAAAGCGATAAACAGTGAACAAGTGGAAACAAAAGATGTTCCATAAGACAGTAGTGAGAAGCTGGGAATGAAAAACAAAAGAATAACTGTAAATAATAGGAAGGAAAATATATGGTGTGAAATGGGAAAAAATCACAAAAGAGAACGAATGCAAGAAAGATATTGATAATACAAGTAAATGAAATGAAGATACGTAGAATTAGGGAAGAAAATAGAAACTTGAGACATAAGTAGCACAAGAAAGGAAAATAAGGCATGAAATAATGGCAAAGAATAAGACTTTTGGTGGATCTGTAGTAATATTTAAGATACTCCAGCGCTTGGAAAATAGGAAGCAGTGAGGTGTGATCCGAGGAAAGTGAGGGTATCTCCAATTACTTGGATCAAGAGTCCTTCGGTAGCAACAAGTCTCTCTCCTCGATAGTATAGGAGTTGAGGAAGGGGTAGAGGGAGAGAAAGAGGAAAAGGAGGCGAAGAAGAAAAATGAAGAAAAGATTAAGGAAATATGAAAAAAACAAAAAAAAAGAAAATGAAACGTTAGGAAAGATTTAAAGTAAGGAAAAAGAAGAGAAGAAGAAAGAGAATTCAAGAGCGAGGAGGCAGGAAGGAGGAGGAGGTAGTGAAGAAAGGGTGAAAAAGAAAAAGAAGATGACGGAGCCTGAGCGATGGGGGTGGGCGTGGGAGTGGGAGTGGGCGTGGGCGTAGGCGTGCAGCAATAGGTACTGAGGGTGACAACAATAAGGCTTCCAAGAGGGACCTGTGGACTGGAAGAATAGCGTGTTGCCCTCAACTTCACTCTGCTTTTAAGGTAATTACACCCAACTGTCTCCTATGATCTCTCTTACTCTGTTCTCCTCTCTCTCTCTCTCTCTGTCTCTCTCTCTCTCTCTCTCTCAGTCTTTCTCTTTATACCCACAATCTCCTACCCTCCCATTTCCTTGTCTTCTACTCTCTCATTTTTCATTTTCCCCTCCATTCTCTACTAGTCAGGTATCGATCATCTTCATTTTGTCTTCCCTCCTTTCCTCCCTACTCTCTCCAGTAGTAGTACTGTCTCCCTCACCCTCTGTCTCTTCTCTCCTCCCTTGCTTCATCCTTTGCTTCACTCTTCACCTCAACGACCAGTCTCTCAGGCACATCTTTCTAACGTCATTAAAACTATGTTCTTCAATTTGGTATATTATTATTATTAATTGTATTAATATTATTATTTTTGTATACCTTATATTTTTGCGTTTATTATTTAACAGTACACAACTTTCTGCACTGGTTTCTTATTTCTCTATCTTATTTCTATTCTACTTTCCATTTGTTGTGCCATTTTTCACCCACCTGACAAGTTCATTAGGTCGTATAGAGGAACCCGTAACTTAATTTTGTGTTACGTACACTTCACTGCTCAAATTAATAAGAATCATGATCAAACAAAAGCTTCACTGTAACTCGCATCAGAGCGAATGATTCAGTGTAACTTGTAATTAGAACGAAAAGTTCAGTATAATTCGTATTAGAGCGAAAGGTTCATTGCAATTAGTATTAGGAGGGAAACGTTCAGTGTAACTCATATCAAAACCAAAGGTTCCCCAGTACACTCATACTTAAGAGAAATATTGGTAAATAGAGCCCTACGTTTCTCATTCTTTTTATTTCACTATTTTGTTTTGTCTGTGACTCACGAAATCGTAATGACACGATTACAAACAAACTATACAACGAGGGGGAAATAGAACCCGCGATCGCGGGTTCTATCCCCGCCCGTTGCATGGTTTGCTTTTTCTATTTTCTCAGGGTGGAAGCTAGATTCTCTGTTGATCTCGAGGCAGACAATCAACTTTTAACTTTGTCGTAGTAATACAAAAAATGAAAGTCAGAACCTCGTAATTCTTTTTTTTTATTTTCTGAAAATCAGTAATTCTGTAGGGATCGCAGAAAATCTGAGGAATAGGATGTAATTATATTTGATCCGAGGAAGGGGAGAATAGTTCCTATTTTGGGGGGATCAAGAGCCCATCATAGCACAGCCTCTCGGCAGGTATAATCGGCTGGCCCGGGCCTTTTCCAAGAGGTTGGCCGGCTTTGGCTCTCTGTCGAGGGAGTGTTAGATAAGAACACACTGCACTATAGGCTTACCACAGATGATTTATGTCAAATCTTTATTGCTGGTTATCTTCAAAAGGTTAAACTTTGAAGCGAAAGTTATGTTTATATAATTTTACTCTACGTTCATTCTATACTCACCTCTTATTAACAATGATTCCCTTACACCATTACATATCCCCCTAAGGTTTACACAGACTACCTATACTTGTCAGTGAGAGACAACGTAGCTTTAGATCAATGAGACACAATATAGAAAAGCAATTCGTCACTGGTCACAGTCCGGGCTGCGGGGGCATACTCCCCAGGTATACTCTCCAGGTATACTCTCCAGGTATACTCTCCAGGTATATTCTCCAGGTCACCCACATCTCTCGCACCAAAAATGGCGGCCATCAATTCAATACTCAGCACACTAATCGTTTTACGGAAAAGAGTGAGATCTTTGGGCTACACGAAGCCAAGGGTCATCGGGTCTTGAGTATAATCACGACTCCAGACTCATTACCACGCGATTATTTACGGAAAAGGGACGCCCTGAAAACCAACTCCGCTTCTACTGGCGAAAAGAATGCTGTTAATTCATTCGAAGTTTCGCGTTAATGAAGCGTTTCAAGGGATAAAAAAGGAACATTTCAGAGGTAATGGGAAGGAGTGTTTTCACTCCATTTGAGGCGAAGGTATTCGCTCAGGTATAACAGACGGACGAGGTACAGCCAAGTGACTAACTTACCTCACTCCTTAATTGCTTCAGGGAAAAAATATGTGCTTTTGTTTGCCATCTGGTACAGCATTGTGTGTCACGGCGGCAAAACAAATGAAAGTGAAAACGACGTATTTCAATTCGCTGAAGTTTGGCGTAGATAACAAGTGGTAAAAAAAACACATTTAGAAAAAGGAGAACTTTATTACTGCTTAATTACTGCTACATTTAACCTACATGATAGTAGATAAATCGTTTTAATTAAGAGTTCCTGCCTATATTTACAAGGTAAGAGCTGCTCTCTACGTCAGCTTATGTGAAAGCCTCACATTTCACTGCTCTTTTGCTGAATACATCATTTTGCTATATTTGAATGTGCGGAATAATGAAGATTAGAAATCTCTAAAAAGACGAATTATTCTCCTTTTGTTCTGAATTCATGTGAGGTGATACAGAGAAAAGCGATCCGACACCTGTATTTCTCGTTTAATATCTCTTCCCTCCCGCTCAGGCACAAACTTTTAAAAGGAAATCGCAAAAAGTCATCTCCGCCTTCCCTCCACCAACTTTTATGGTAATGGCCATTGTACCTCCCTTTTTTGGGGCCTTTTATGTGTATGTAAATGTCTCGTCTATATTGGCAGTGCTACACCAACCAGCTTTTATGTGAATGTGTGAAAAATGTAAGGGAATTCCTTTGTGTGTGTGTGTGTGTGTGTGTGTGTGCGTGCGTGTGTGTGTGTGTGTGTGTGTGTGTGTGTGTGTGTGTATGCATGTACGCATTTACAAGCATACGTATACAACGTTTTGTGGCATCTACAGCTTAGCGGTTTAACTAAGCCGCACTCATCGATAGCGTCTAAACGTGGGTTCGAATCCTGCTAGTCGCGAACTTTCTGAAAAAAAAAAAATATATATATATATATATATATATATATATATATATATATATATATATATATATATATATATATATATATATATATATATATATATATATATATATATATATATATATATATATATATATATATATATATATATATATATATATATATATATATATATATATATATATATATATATATATATATATATATATATATATATATATATATATATATATATATATATGTATATATATATATATATATATATATATATATATATATATATATATATATATATATATATATATATATAGATATATATATATATATATATATATATATATATATATATATATATATATATATATATATATAATATATATATATATATAATATTATATATATATATATATAAGAACCTCTGTATTCGAAGTGCCTTTATTCGTAAAATATAGTACTCGGAAAAAAAATTTAGGAAAAAAAGTACGGATATTCGTAACTGTCACTATATTCTGAACGACTAATGCTTTCTGAGCTTTTGTGATTCAATTGTTATTTTTGTATAACTGTGTTATTTTTATTTTATTCCTGAAAATAAGTGATCATGGCGCAGAATAAGAATAGTGAAGAAAAAAAAACTAAAAAAAAAAAGCAGTAAGAACCACCACCGAATTAAAACAAAAAGGAACTTATTTCAAAACACGAAAATGGAATACATCTTGTTGACTTAACCAAGGAATATGGAATGTCAGCATCTACCGTATTTTCTATTATAAAAAATATAGGCTCAATAAAAAGTGCTAATGTGGCAACAGGAGTTCCTGCAAGGTTCATGTATGATTTCTTGTTTGTACATGTTATTTTACAAGCTTAATTAAACAATATTCTGACTTAAAAATGATTTGTGACGAGTAACTTTCAGGGTCTGTTAGGAATTAATCCAGTTTACATTATTTACTAAAGAAAAAAATTATCAAATATTCAGAACACTCTCAGGAGCCAATTAATTCCGAATACAGAGGTTCTACTGTATATATATATATATATATATATATATATATATATATATATATATATATATATATATATATATATATATATATATATATATGTAAGTTAATTAGAGCAGGCAAATATACACAAACACTGATCTCTGGCTGAAGGAGACTCGAACCTACTAACGGAACAAGGTACGCAGTGCATTACCATTCTCACCACACTGGACCAATACCTTGGCGTCCAGCTTGCGCTGACGTTATCGGGGATTGAGATGAAAAGCTGAAACCTTCTCCTGAAAGCTAGCTGCCCTGGATCAATGTCTGCGCAAGCTGGACGCCAAGTTATTGGTCCAGTTTGGTGAGAATGGTAATGCACTGCGTACCTTGTTCCAAGGTTCTGAGGTTCGAGTCTCCTTCAGCCAGAGATCAGTGTTTGTGTATATTTCGCCTGCTCTTATGAATTCAATATATATATATATATATATATATATATATATATATATATATATATATATATATATATATATATATATATATATATATATATAATTTGTTTGTTTAACCATTCTTTGTATACACACTACAGCTCTTAATACATACACAAGAGTGATATACTGATATACATTTCAGTATTTGTACAAAGTGCACTCTACCTATGAGCAAAGTTCTTGAAAATAACCATGATTCACATAATACCTCCTGCAGAAAGTGTTGTGATTACCCAGGAAAATCCCTTCTGCAGGAGGTGATATAAACGCCTACGAGCACCCCTCCTTCACCCCTGACTGCAGAAGGCAGTGCGAGCCTTGGTGAATTTGTTAATTAATCTTGTTGAAGCCTTCGCCTGCCCTCATCCAGTATTCATGTCAATTTGGAGCAGATTTCGCCCAATCTTAGTTCCCATTTCAAGTGAGTTTGCTCCATTACAGCAACCCTTTATCGTCCACTGCTCTCCCCCACAGCTTTTGCATACGACTAACGCATTTACCACATCAAATGTCCTCTTCTTCCTTGAATTATGTTGTAGGGGAAAGAAGGACCTGGGATTTGCGGACACAGTATCGAGCGCTACGACTTCGGAGAAGAATAATCCATATTAGCTTGGTGTTTCGTGTAACTTATAAGAATAAAAATAATAATATTATTATTATTTTTATTATTATTACCTTTGCAATTTCACATACTTTATTTTCCAGACAACCTCTGCTTGTGAAAGAAAAATCACTATAATTACTGTAGACTACCACTGATACTACTGCTATTACCTCTGCTATTACTAGTACTACTACTGTTTCTAAAACTACTGCTGCTACAACTATTATTATTATTATAATTTTATTATTATTATTATTATTATTATTATTATTATTATTATTATTATTATTATTATTTTATCTTCAGTCTTTTTTTATTTATATGGACATGATATATCTATAAACATCCTTCAATTTCCCAAATCTGTAAAAAAAAATATAAATGTTTGCAAGAAATGCGCAGCATTGTCATAAAGGTAGGGGGGTACATAAATAAGTCTGGTGCTCCTCTGCTCCTGGCTTTTATTGTAGCAGTACTTTATCCTTCAGTGGTGGCCCTGTGTGTGTATGCAAATACCCTGCATGACTCTGCATTATTATCTCTACCCTCTCTCTCTCTCTCTCTCTCTCTCTCTAGGGAAAGCTGCCCTAGTGGTGCATTTGCTCTGTCGAGAAAGGTAGGGAAGGGAGTATTGGATGGGATCTGATGAATTATCATTTGTTATAATTATTATTATATAATAACTGCTACTACTGCTACAATTATTACTACTTTATAGTAATAATATTATTATTATTTTTATTATTATTATTATTTCACTGAGCCTTGACCATGCTGCACAGACACTCCAGCCAGAGGTGTGGCTCAGGACACAGGCGATAGCACCCACGCTGAAGGGTGTGGCACAGGACACAGATGATAGCACACACGCTGAAGGGTGTGGCACAGGACACAGATGATAGCACACACGCTGAGGGGAGTGGCATAGGACACAGATGATAGCACACACGCTGAGGGGAGTGGCACAGGACACAGATGATAGCACCCACGCTGAAGGGTGTGGCACAGGACACAGATGATAGCACACACGCTGAGGGGAGTGGCATAGGACACAGATGATAGCACACACGCTGAAGTGGATGGCATAGGACACAGATGATAGCACACACGCTGAAGTGGCTGGGCACAGGGACAGATGATAGCACACACGCTGGGGTGTGGTACAGGACACAGATGCTAGCACACGCTGAGTGGCACAGGACACAGATGATGCACCCACGCTGAGTGTGGCTGGGACACAGATGATAGCACACACGTTGGGGGGAGGTGGCACAGGACACAGGCGATAGCACCCACGCTGAAGGGTGTGGCGGGACAGGACAGATGATAGCACACGCTGAGGGGGTGGGGGTGGCATAGGACACAGATGATAGCACACACGCTGAGGGGAGTGGCATAGGACACAGATGATAGCACACACGCTGAGGGGAGTGGCACAGGACACAGATGATAGCACACACGCTGAGGGGAGTGGTACAGGACACAGATGATAGCACACACGCTGAGGGGAGTGGCACAGGACACAGGCGATAGCACCCACGCTGAAGGGTGTGGCGGGCAGGACGCAGATAGCACACACGCTGAGGGAGTGGCATAGGACACAGATGATAGCACACACGCTGAGGGGAGTGGCACAGGACACAGATGATAGCACACACGCTGAGGGGAGTGGTACAGGACACAGATGATAGCACACACGCTGAGGGGAGTGGCACAGGACACAGATGATAGCACCCACGCTGAGGGGAGTGGCACAGGACACAGATGATAGCACACACGCTGAGGGGAGTGGCACAGGACACAGGCGATAGCACCCACGCTGAAGGGTGTGGCACAGGACACAGATGATAGCACACACGCTGAGGGGAGTGGCATAGGACACAGATGATAGCACACACGCTGAGGGTGATGGCATGGGGGGGCAGATGATACGCACACAGCGCTGAGGTGGCACAGGACACAGGCGATAGCACCCACGCTGAGGGGAGTGGCATAGGACACAGATGATAGCACACACGCTGAGGGGAGTGGCACAGGACACAGATGATGGCACACACGCTGAGGAGAGTGGCATAGGACACAGATGATAGCACACACGCTGAGGGGAGTGGCATAGGACACAGATGATAGCACACACGCTTAGAGGAGTGGCACAGGACACAGATGATAGCACCCACGCTAAGGGGAGTGGCACAGGACACAGACGATAGCACCCACGCTGAGGGGTGTGGCACAGAATTTGGTTGGCAAGACTGCCAACCAGACAGGTGTGACAAAGGACCTAGAAGGCAGTACCCACAATCTTCGTGACGTGTACTGATGAAGGCTCGATCCTCCGTCAGCTAAACGCGGGTTCTTATTTTCGTATCATAAAGTTTGTTGCTATTACGTAAGAAAACAAATGTTGCATGGCAGATAAATGAAAAAGAAAGACAAAATCCACAGACTTTTCGCCTGTTTAGCAAGCTTCTTCAGTCAATCCATTCTTCTTACAGGCCACATCGCAAGACATATTACACCTACCTTCTCCAAGACCAACACAGGTGCTGTCACTATCAGGATGACAGACAACTGCCTTGATTGCAGTAACACAAGTGTTAGGTGAAAGGACAAATGTACAACGATTGTGGCATTTTATTGTAGCAACGTTTCGCTCTCCTGGAGATTTGTCAAGCATTCTTCCTTCCTTCATTCATTCCCACTTGTGCGTATCTTTCTCCGCTGCGCTACATAACCTTAAATCGATTACTTTTTTCCCCTTAACGCATCGGCCGTCTCCCACAGAGGCGTGGGGATACGACAGTTCAGTCGATTACATTATTATATTTAATGAGGAAGCGGTAAACCCGTATGGAGGAGGTAAAGATGATCAACCCAAGGAAGGGGCAGGGATACCTCCTCGGATCAAGAACTTTTCATCAGCGAAAAGGACACTCCTCTTTCAGGACAGGTGTTATTATTTAATTCATGGAGGAAGCACTAAACCCGTAAGGGTCACACAGCCCCTGGGTCTTGGAAAAGGAAATCAGCCTTGAGCTAACGATCAGGTAATTGCTCCAGTTCCTCTGATGAAGAGCCCCTGTATCCAACAAAGTGTTGAAAAATCTGAGTGTTAAACACTTTTACTCTCAACATAAAGAAAAGAAATTACGCAGAACAAAGTACAAAGAACTAAGTACAAAGAACAAAGTACGAAGAACAAAGTGCAAAGAACAAAGTACAAAGAACAAAGTACGAAGAACAAAGTACAAATCACAAAGTACAAAGTACGAAGAACAAAATACATAGAACAAAGTACAAAAAAAAACAAAGTACAAAGAACAAAGTACAAAGAACAAAGTACAAAGTAGTACGTCAATATTAAAATCAACATTCCCAAATCATAATTAAAAAGTTATCAGATAAATGCTGTGCTTAATTGAGGTAAACATTGGGACGTGGCGCAGGAGGCTGAGGGGGAATTAAACTCCAGGAGTGTTGTAAACTTACCGATTTATTATTCATCTGCTGTCTGTGTTTACAGGACAGCCTCGCTGCATGGGGGATCATACGGGTTTAGCGTGTTTCATTTTTAATATAATAATTGGACGGGTGATACTTGCTTCCTAAACCTGCCGATAGATGGCACTGGTTGTTGTCATTCAACCTAGAGGGCAGGACGATACTTTCCTAATATATACGTTAATCTATACATTATATACTACATTTTTCAGCATATAAGGCGCAAGACAGAATTATAACGTTAAATCAGTAATTATATTCAAGGGCTAATTATTCTCTCATTTTCCGCTAAAGCGTAATTATAATTAATTCTCACTTTACTCTAAAGCGTAACTCTACCTTTTACCCTGATATTGAGCATATAAGGCGCAGGGTGATTTTCAAAGAATTTTTTTGTGGGAAAAAGGCGCACCTTATATGCTGGAAAATACAGTAGTCTCACCTATGGTAAAAAGGTTAAAATTGATAGCGAATTTGTTAGAGAATTAATGTTGGCCACTTGTTTAACACAGTTTTCAATATATTTTTTGTGAATTCAGAGTTTTTTAAGAGTGGGTTGATATAGACAGCCGTGTATAAACCATTCGGGTTTAGTGATGCCTCAGTCAACTTCACTAAGAATTTCCTATAATGGTATAGCAACGTATATTATTCATTACATGCCGCTACATCCTCGGAAACACTCAAGATGTCTGGATGACTGAGAATGACTCACGAAATCGTAATGATACAACTGCAAACAAACCATACCACGGGCGGGGTTAGAACCAGCTAGTTTTGAGATTCTCTGATTGCGGGTTCTAAACCCCGCCCGTGGTATGGTTTGACTGAGAATGATTTACCTCACTAAACGCTGTCAGTCTCACGGGAGATTTTAAGGATGATGCATCGCCACGAAAAGAGCGGAAGAATAAACATCATTTTAAGTCATACGAAACCGAGAGAAGTAAATAAAACACATGTGCAACACTCGAGGGTATCGCTACTGGGGAGACGTTTCACCAAGCAGTGGCTTTATCAGTCGAGTACAGAGATTAATTACTAGAGACTTAGTAGTGTTAGGTGATCAGTCCCTCAGACCTGAGACACGTTCGATCCATTACCTGTCTTCAGAATACAAATCACCATTCTCGGTCATCTACTTGAGATTCATTACGGCAGAGGGACTGAATATCTATCAAGGATGAGGGACTGATCAACTCAAGCTATTTTGTTAACATCTTCGACTGCCTTCAGTAATTATATCAGTACTGGAATGATAAACCCACTAGTTGGCGTAACAGCTTAATATTAAACAAATGCATGTGTTACAACAAATAATATAACAGGTAACTTGAGGAAGATTTTAATCTGAAATTCTCATATACCATACAGGGAGATGAGAGAGAACGAGAGATACAATGAGAGGAAAGGGGAGAGGAAGGGAGAGGGAGAGGGGCGAGGAAGTGAGAAGGAGAAAGTGGAGGTGAGAGAGGAGGGAGAGAGAAAAGGAGGAAGGGAAGGGAGGGAGAAAGGGGAGAGGAGGAGGAGGAGGAGGAGGAGAGGGGAGAGAGAGAGAGAGAGAGAGAGAGAGAGAGAGAGAGAGAGAGAGAGAGAGAGAGAGAGAGAGAGAGAGAGAGAGAGAGAGAGAGAGAGAGAGAGAGAGAGAGAGAGAGAGAGAGAGAGAGATAGATAGATAGAGAGAGAGAGAGAGAGAGAGAGAGAGAGAGAGAGAGAGAGAGAGAGAGAGAGAAAGACAGAGAGACAGACAGACAGGACAGAGAGAGAGAGAGAGAGAGAGAGAGAGAGAGAGAGAGAGAGAGAGAGAGAGAGAGAGAGAGAGAGAGAGAGAGAGAGAGAATTAGATGTAGTGAGAGAATATACCCAAATCACTAACGAGAAAAAATATAGAAAGGCCACACACACCAGGCTCACAGCTCCCCACTGAGCACTCACCGCATCAGTGCATAAAACACTGGGCCGTAATTGCACTAAGCGGGTGACAGCCCATGAATTGCCCCGAAAATTTGCACTGATTCCTTCTAATTAGCCAAAACTCGTTGTGGAAAATTACGCTCTGAGGACATAGACAATTTAACCTCTCACCAAAACCATCGATGATAAATTTCTGTAGGCTTGCAGCCCACTTTGTTGATATTATAACTAATGTTACTTGTATTATATATATATATATATATGTATATATATATATATATATATATATATATATATATATATATATATATATATATATATATATATATATATATATATATATATATATATATATATATATATATATATATATATATAAATATATATATATATATATATATATATATATATATATATATATATATATATATATATATATATATATATATATATATATATGTATATATATTATTGTAACCACGAAAGAGTGGTATTGATCAATAACAGTATTTATAAATACTGCTCGTGAGTCTAGTACACCAAACAGGGATGAGAATGGAATTAGCTTAGAAGCTCCCACACCTCCGTATGCCCTCGGATGGCGGCCCAACAGCTAGCTGTGTGCTGGCTGCGCCATTCTTGTAGGGCTGGGTGGTCCTGTGGTTTAAAGCGTCATGTGGTTTTCGCTTACCATGAGGCAGGCCAGTACAACATGGGTTCGAATCCTTGGCTAGCGCCGTGCTGTTATTGATATACATAAATATATATATATATATATATATATATATATATATATATATATATATATATATATATATATATATATAAAGTAAATAATTTTAAATGAGTTCTTGTTAATTATACTATATATATATATATATATATATATATATATATATATATATATATATATATATATATATATATATATATATATATATATATATATATAATGTCGTACCCAATTGGTCAATTAGCAAGAACTCACTTAAAATTATTTACTTTCTAAAATTTTCTCTTATACATTTAAAGATATGTTTTTTTCATGTATGTTAATATAAAAATTATTGATTGTGTAACAAAAGAATCTTAGGAAACTTACCTGACCTTATTATAAAAGCGCAGTTTAATTTAGCCTAATCCAACTAAATATATTTTATATTAGTTTACAATAATTTAATAATAAACAAACGCAATTAAATATATATTTTTCGTTAGGTTCACAATGATTCTTGCGAAATTATTGCATACACAAATTTTCGCTTGCCTTATTCGTCAAGAAGTGCATCGCTATTTAAGCTAAAAATAGCAAGTTTTGCTTATTGGGCACCACACACACACACACACACACACACACACACATATAGAAGAACATCTTATGTGTACTGCCAACAACAGTGTACAGAAAACACAAATTGAAGAACAAATTTAGAAAAAATCTACAAAGAGCGAAAAGTTGTCCCGAATGTTCTGCAACTTTTTTTTTTTTTTTTTTTTTTGAGACTGACACAGGGAGATACACGAGGCGCAGGAACAGGTTCCTCAAAAATACCTGAGTATGTCCTTCAGGAATTTTTTCGCACTGCATTGTCTGCGGTAGAAGTGGTGAGGATGCAAAAAGCGTCACGGACAAAAGTCATTGGCACAAATGTCCCCCGTGACAAAGGTGTCCGTTGCCACGGCGCTCTCGGCATTGATGCCCTTGTCGAAAGTGTCCGTGAAAGTTCCGCATTCAGTGCTGATAGTATAGCTAAGAGTGGGGGTCTTTAATAAATATGGAGTCATTACCCGAGAGAGACTTAGCTAAGACGTCCGTTGCAAGAGTGGATGTTTTGTCCACAGGAACATTAGCTCTTCGCGGCAGTGTTCGCAGCTGTTAACATAAGTGACAGAAGAGTTCGTTGCTCTTCCGTCAGCAGCGACGAGACTAGAATGATAACAACACTGGAGGTGGGTAGGTGATGGCGGTCGTCATGGTGACTCTCACGGTTCGAGATGAGAGAGAGAGTCAATGCCTCAGCTAGCTGCCTAGGACGCCACCCTGCAGGACACACTCCCTCTTTTCTTTCTCCCCTATTCCTTCTTCATTTTCGTCCTCCCCTCTCCCTTCGTCCAGCTCCACTCTTCCTACTTTCACCTTCCAGTTCACGGTCTTCACCCCTTTCCCTCTCTCTCTCCCTCTCTTCCTTTCTCCCCCCTTCTCTCTCTCTCTTTTTATTTATACTTTTACTTCATGGGCCGTGAATCCCAGAAGCTGAATATATTATGGAAAAATTTTGGTCTATAACACAACAACCACAAGCAGAAGCCATGAAGAATTTTTTTTTACACGCAGGACACATTTTTAATGAGATTTTCTACATTACTCCAGCATTCTTTACGACTCACTCGGATTATTTTAGCAACTTGCAAGAAGTATACGCCAATTATTTCCACTGAAATATTTAAAAAAGAGGACACCAAGGCGCAATTAAGAACTGAAGAACGTGCGTTTAAGCTCATTAAGTTTGCTGCTTAAGATTGACGAGGTCTGTGATTACGGAGGTCGTATGTGACGAGGGGTGGTGGCAGGTGGCACACCCCGGGGTAGTGGCTGGGCATGTGGTTCGAGCCAAGTGTATGAGAGAGGAGAAAGCAAATCAAGGAAACAATAGACGATAAACAAAGATTAACTTTAAGAGGAATATAATGTTTGTAATTACCATCACATACATACGACACACCACATGCACGCACAAACACCCATGACAATACTGATCTGTGGCCGAAGGAGAGTCGAACCTACAAACCTAGGAACAAGGTACGCCTGTTCTTGCTAATTCCCAGCATTGTTAAAATCTCTAGTTGGTCGATACATGCTGGGAGTGAGATGAAAAGCTGTAAGCCTCCTGCCTGAAAGCTGGCTGCCTTGGATCAAAACGTCTAGCGTGAGCTGGGCGCCAAGGTATTGGTCCAGGCTGGTACGGAGGGTAAAGCACTGCGTACCTTGTTCCAAGGTTCGTAGGTTCGAGTCTCCTTCGGCCAGAGATCAATGTTTATATATATATATATATATATATATATATATATATATATATATATATATATATATATATATATATATATATATATATATATATGAACTACAAATCAACAACAAAATGAAGCATTGAAAGTGACTTTTTTGTGTCCTGCCCATTTCTAGTTGTACATTTGGTTAAATATTATATTCCATAATACCCGTCACTATACACCCATAAACTCTGAAATTATATAATTCACTATACACCAAGTCATTCTACAGTGATCTGACCTGCAATCACTATATCCTCAGCGATTTTTTTTGCCACATTGAACGTATAATAAACTTAAGAAAACATTAATCCCACAGCGGGTCATGTAACACATGGGAATTATGAGGTAACAAGACGTGATCCGAGGAAACTGAAGATAGGATCACGTTTGAAACGAATTTTATTATGTGTAAACTATAGACTGTGTTTGAAAAAATCCTCGAAACCGGTCACAGGTACATCACACGACGTGATATATAGCCAATATTCAACGGAAAGGAACAAGTGATATATTCCCTTAATAATTCTCACTATCGGGAGGATTTCCAATAAATTAATCAGGCCGAATTGAATCCCTTATAGTTTTTGCTTTACAATTTCGTGAAAATGTTTTGTTAAAATAAAAACGTTTCGTGCATCTCAATGTTCTTTTGTTTTCACTGCTAACGAAGGGATTTTCCTTAGTAAGGTATTAATACATTTTGCCTTAAATTCTGATGTCGTTACGCAGAATTGGATAAACGTATAATTGTGATAACAATATAATGAAAATACTATGATTTTTCTCAAACTTGTTTTATTATCTTAAGTACATGGGTGTTATTTTACGGTTTTAAATGTAGATGTGAATTTCAGACACAGTTCGGAAAACAAAGTTTCACTGGGACAACGTTTCGCTCTGTACGAATAGCTTTATCAGGCCATCATGATTTGATAAAGCTCAACACAGAGCGAAACGTTATTCCAGTTGAAGCTTGATCTTCAGTTTGGTTCCTTTCTTCACTATTATTGGCAGGACGCTATTTGAATCCTCTTTATAGGTGCATATTTATATCTTTTTACTCGATATTCCCTACTTCCATGGACGCAGAAAGCTGACGAAGCGAAAACTATCAGAGGGTGGACTGTCAGGGAGAAGATTGTCGGAGGAAAGACTGTCAAAGAGTTTGTTGTGGCTAGACGAAAATTAATGCAGACTTTCTGTTGAGTGAGCATGTGGCTTGACGAAAGTGATTACCTATTTTTTCGTGAGTGAACATCTTGCGTTACGAAACGAGAATTGAAACCAGCGTTTAGTTGAGTAAGTTTCGTGCGTACATAGTCAGCAATACCAGCCATACTTACTCGCTCTTACTAGCCACTTGGATTCACTAACATCACCCAAACACATTCACATCAATCACACACACACACACACACACACACACACACACACACACACACACACACACACACACACACACACACACAGATAAACTTTCGTTTACACACCCCACTCACCTATCCCTCAAACATGCACTAACAATCCATCCTAACTTTAACCTCCAACAAAACGGTAGAATAACAAATAAAACCAAACACTTCAACCACACACACTGTATCAGCAGCACACTGTATCAACAACACACTGTACCAGCAACACATTTCAACTGCTGACCTAAAACAATACTTTGCAACAATGTGTCCCATCAACACAATAAAGAAGTAACAGAAGGAAAAAAACTCATCTATAGGTTAATATGTCTGGTTAATACGATCAGTATTCAGTGTGTGTGTGTGTGTGTGTGTGTGTGTGTGTGTGTGTGTGTGTGTGTGTGTGTGTGTGTGTGTGTGTGTGTGTGTGTGTATAGCGCAGATGTGTGGCTCAATGTGTGTAGTTTAGCATTTTATCAACCTGTCCTCTGTACAGGACCTGCGCTTCACGTATGACAGTTTTGCTGATTTCCCCTCGACCTGTATATTGAATGCCACACTTTTGCAACACCTGGATATCTTCACAAGTGAGACATTTCGACTGAGCAGCAACATCAATCAATGTATTACAGAGGAATGACTTCGGAGACCATTATAATACTGTAGCCAGTGTCTTGTCAACGTGTCGATATGTTACACGTTTGATCTTCTGACGTTAACGGCTACAGAAAGTAAATATCCATTATTCTAGATTATTAAATAAGTGATTTAGAAAGTACGGAATGTGGTATACGTGTAGCCCTTTCCCGGCCTACACGTATACCACATTCCGTACTTTTATCAACATTAATTAACTGAACACATCTCTAGGCTGAGGGACGGAAGATTTCAAACTTCCTCTTCACATCTTCCACCACTGGACTGATAAAGCCACTGTTTGGCGAAACGTTTCCATTGCTTAGGTCAGGTCTGTCAGGAATCAGGAAAAGTGCTCTCTGACGCGGATCTTAGATGACGACCTGCTGTTGGAGCTTTTAGTCAGCTGACCGAGGTTCTTCCGCTGACTTACCAATCCACCCCTTTAAAATTATTGTGGGTTAGGTTAAGTTACCCTACATATTATTAGGCTAGGTTAGCGTAAATTATCTTATATTTACGAAAAATTAGCCTGCAATTTTGGAAAAGAGAAAAATTATCGACTTTATGTTCAGATGGTCCCATTACAGATATAGTATTACAGAATACAACTAAATTAGGGGAGAAATTCCATTGTATGAGGTGTACCTGGATTACCTGGAGAGAGTTCCGGGGGTCAACGCCCCCGCGGCCCGGTCTGTGACCAGAGTGTCCCAGGATCGACTATAACACCCAGGTCCCCTTGGGGAACATAGACAACAGGTCTCCAATGTTTCTACTCTGGCTGGGAATCGAACCCAGGCCCTCGCCGTGTGAAGCGAGAGCGTTAACCACCAGACATCCTATCCCATCCCCTTGCTTCTAATATCCAACCCCTTGATTAATCATCATAGTAAAGTCTTCAAGGTTATAAAGCGTAACGTAAGTCTTTAAGGTTTATAAAACGTATCGAATTTTTAAACAAGAGTCATGGTAAAAGAAAAAAAAAACGCTTTCTCGTACATAAAATCGCTATGAACACCTTTCCAAATTTTACGAAATATATTTCAAAACAGCAAATATCTTGATGCAGCGGTAATGAAAAATATTACTTTAGCTACACAGTAAATATTAAAAAGTTTCTCTTTTTTTATTTTTGTCTCAAAAAATCTTTTTCAGGCAACTTGTTTTGGTAAAAAAATAAAAACAATACGAGAATTCGCGGATATACCGAAGTAGAAACTATGGATTATCATTATTATGATTATTATTATTATTATTATTATTATTATTATTATTATTATTATTATTATTATTATTATTATTATTATTATTATTATTATTATTATTATTATTATTTTATGGAAGCATTAAATCTGAACGTGAACGTGAGGCAATCAGTTTTGAAGTAAGTAAAAGTAGGGTACATCCCGTTTTCTTGGATCAAGAGCTGAACATCGGCATCAAGGTACCTCCAGTGAACACTGAGAGGAATCTTTTATGGAAGAAGCACGTGTGTCCGTTGCTCGGAGGTTGCTATGGTGATGCCTATCTACTCATCTTTGTTGACGCGCCTCTCTCAGCATCAGGGGAGGGAGGGAGAGAGAGAGAGCGGGAGAGAAAGAGAGAGAGGGAGAGGGAGGGGGAGAGGGAGTAAAGGAGGTGGAACTGGTTGAAAAACGAAGTGAATGAGCACATGGGAGAACGAGCAGAGTGTAACAGGAAGGAGAGGAAGAATGGAGTGAGTGGGAGGAAAGGGAGAGGGAGAGGGGCGTCAGTGGAAGGGAAAGAATAGTAGGGAAGAAGAGAACGTCTACTTCAAAATCAAAATACATATATTCAAAGTACATGTACGAGGTAAATTTGGTTATTGCTTTATGTATTTATGCATACTCTTATTATTAATAATTTTATTAGTATTACTATTAAAATAATAATAATAATAATAAAAATTATTTATATTATACAATCGTTAAATCCAAATGGGTCATATAGCGCCATATATAAAATCATTAGCACCATTAATTTTTTAAATAGTTACATACAAACATAACTAAACACGTACACTAAAGGCCGCTCCGTAAAGCTTGAAATTATATTACTGTTTGATAAAACAGAAACAGGATTAACAGGAATCACGTTTACAGAACCGTGTCACTTAAAAAATAAACGATATAAACGAATTCCTTAAAAAAAAGGGCTTTGAAAATCACTTCTAAAACAAAAGCTTAAGAAAAAATGCTTGAAAAACAAACACTCAAAAAAACTAAAGCTGGAAAAACAAATTTTTAAATTGCAAACAATTCTAAAACGAATGATTAAAAAACGTTAAAAACAAGCGCTTGAAAAACAAACACTTCAAAAACAAACGCTTCCAAAATACTGAGAAATAACACTCTAACGAACACTCTCCTAATGTCTGTCTCTCTGTCTGTCTCTCTGTCTGTCTCTCTGTCTGTCTCTGTCTCTGTCTCTTTGTGTATCTGTCTCTGTCTCTGTCTCTGTCTCTCTGTGTGTCTGTCTCTGAGTCTGTCTCTGTCTCTGTCTCTCTGTGTGTCTGTCTCTGTATCTGTCTGTCTCTGTCTCTCTGTGTGTCTGTCTCTGTGTTTGTCTGTCTTTGTCTCTGTATGTCTGTCTCTCTGTCTGTCTCTGTCTCTGTCTCTCTGTGTGCCTGTCTCTGTGTTTGTCTATGTTTGCCTCTGTATGTTTGTCTCTGTGTCTGTCTGTGTCTGTCTGTCTCTGTCTGTCTCTGCCTGTCTCTCTGTCTGTCTGTCTCTGTCTCTGTGTTCGTATGTCTGTCTCCATTTGTCTCTGTTTGTGTCCCTGTGTCTCTCTGTGTCTCTGTCTCTCTGTCTGTTACTCTCTCTCTCTCTCTCTCTCTCTCTCTCTCTCTCTCTCTCTCACACACACACACACACACACACACACACACACACACACACACTAATTATCTATCGGAGCTTCCTCAAAAAAAAAAAAAAAATCAAAGCATTATTAAAAAAAACATCAAATTTTGAATGACGTTAATTTATACACGACTTCATTATTTTAAGTGATAGCTTAATGGACGTCAATAAATGTTTGTCATTTTTATGATTCCCACGTAGCTATCACAATTTTCTGTAGACAGAGTGGTATCAAAATTATTCTCTCTCTCTCTCTCTCTCTCTCTCTCTCTCTCTCTCTCTCTCTCTCTCTCTCTCTCTCTCTCTCTCTCTCTCTCTCTCTCTCTCTCTCTCTCTCTCTCTCTCTCTCTCTCTCTCTCTCTCGTTCACCTTACAAATATCAATCACCCCTCCGGCCACACTGACCTCCATCACTCACACACATCTGTTTTGCATTATCTAGAGAAAGATCAAGAACATGCTTTATAAAGGGATGTTCTCTCCTCCCTAGGCATGTTCTCTCCTCCCTAGGCGTGTTCTCTCACTCTTTGGTGAGTTCGTCTTCATTAGGAATGTTCTTCACTACTTTGTTATGCTCTCCTTTAATGTACGCTCTTTCCAGGTGCGTTCTCTCTTTCCAGTATGTGGTGTTCGTTTCCCATGTGTTTTATTCCATCGTTGTGCTCTTTCACTGTGTTTTATTTTTGTTTTGTATTTCCTCCCAAGATTTTTTCTATCTTCTCTATGTGTGTTTTTACTTTCCTGGTGTGTTCTCTTTTCCTTAAAAGTGTGCTCTATCTTTCCTACGTGTTCTTTCCTTCCTATGAGTATTCTAGTTTTTTTTCTTATGTAATTTTTTCCTCTCTGCTCCCTCTCCCAGTTTCCTACTTATAAAGGAAAACGTAAAGACAACAAGAAGAGCAGATTTAATTCTAAATATGAAAAAAGAAATCAGAAAAAAAGGGTTATTACTCTGTGAATCGTGTGTACTGCTTTTTCTAAACATTAGTAGTACTAGTAGTAGTATTAGTAGTAGTGGTAGTAGTAATAGTGGTAGTAGTAGTAGTGGTAGTAGTAGTAGTGGTAGTAGTAGTAGTGGTAGCAGTAGTAGTGGTAGTAGCAGTAGTAGTGGTAGTAGTAGTAGTGGTGGTAGTAGTAGGCATCAAATGTATCATTTAGAAACACTAATTATTTCAAATAACAGATAATTTTTCAGCCTTGACACAAATTGATACGGACTGTAACACAACACTTCCTGAATCTCCCTTTTCTAAAACTGCATTACTTTTTCCAGTGACGTCTAACCCCCCTTCCCCCCCACATCACTGACGATGTACCTCACATTTAACCCAACCATTACAAAATCCACCTAAAACAGTCAGATAAATCCTCGCTACATATATGAAAGGCAAATCATCTCAATCCACACTAATTACTCAAAAGACTAATTCCCTTGATGGAAGAAATAATTTGTCAACACTCGAAGGCTCTCTCCACGCACAATAGACTGTTACTAACAACCTGACGGTGGATCAAGCCTCCAATACGCCTGGCGTTAAATGACCCGGACGGGTTTAGAGCTTCATCAAATCCATTCCAATTCACACACAATATACTAATGCAGGCAGCCGGGACTGTTCTACGTAGGCGAGAGCAATCTGGACTGTCAAAACCATCTCACACACACACACACATTCATATTCAAGATATCTCGGTACAATCTAGACACAGGTGAAGTTGTATTGTGGACAGTTTGGGCCCCCTGGGAAGCTGAGAGAGAGAGAGAGAGAGAGAGAGAGAGAGAGAGAGAGAGAGAGAGAGAGAGAGAGAGAGAGAGAGAGAGAGAGAGAGAGAGAGAGAGAGAGAGAGAGAGTACGTTAGAATACATGTAAAATACAGAGAGCAAAGTGCTTGGAAGTCCAAGATAAGGCGGTCTAACGAAAAGTACGATCTACTTCGACTTAGATTAAGAGCTAATGCATATTGTCGAGATGTGTGAGTCAAGGATTTAAAAGGCTCTCTTCCCGGTTTCCTCTTCTAACGGTCACTTCCAGCATGACAAGGGGTAAAATATGCCATAAGATATTGGAAAAAATGGAATGGAATTTACAGGAGCTGGATGAGCTACAAGCGAGAGAAGGAGAGAGAGAGAGAGAGAGAGAGAGAGAGAGAGCGAGAGAGAGAGAGAGAGAGAGAGAGAGAGATGTAAAGAGGAAGGGGGGGGGGAGGAGAAAGATAAATAGGGTAGGCAAACAGCGCACTACTGGCTTCCCTTCGCTTCCAACTTCGACGTGCTCATTAACTGCGAAGCCAAGATGCTGTCGCTTTACGGCAAAGGGAATTAATGCAGGTTAATCTCGACTCAGGGAAGCCTTCGTAACCCAAGCGCTCAACACGCAAACACACACGCAAATACACAAACGTGCACACAAACACACACACACACACACAAGCACGGAGATTGGGAAGGAATTAGAAGACCAGACAATGAGTATAGACACAGGGAACAAGGGCTACAAACCTCATACAGTACTTGATACTGTATGAGAATTCGATGCTATAAGGTAAGACCTGTGGATATTTCCTCGATCACAGGAGCTGCAGCTGTCCGCCGCTTCCTTGAATCATACCACCTACACGACCCCTGCTTCAACAGAACGATAGTAATCACTAGCAGACTAGTAAGATACTGATATAGGATAAAGGAGGGGAAGGTAGCAGGTGTTGAAAACCACATACTGTAAGCAGTTGAATGGTATTTTGAAAGCTGATGGCTGAACATAAATATTATGAAACACTACCAGTATAGATCTGTTCATGAAACACCACCAGTATAGCTCTGTTCATGAAACACCACCAGTATAGATCTGTTCATGAAACACCACCAGTATAGCTCTGTTCATGAAACACCACCAGTATAGATCTGTTCATGAAACACCACCAGTATAGATCTGTTCATGAAACACCACCAGTATAGCTCTGTTCATGAAACACCACCAGTACAGCTCTGTTCATGAAACACCACCAGTATAGCTCTGTTCATGAAACACCACCAGTACAGCTCTGTTCATGAAACACCACCAGTATAGCTCTGTTCATGAAACACCACCAGTACAGCTCTGTTCATGAAACACCACCAGTATAGCTCTGTTCATGAAACACCACCAGTACAGCTCTGTTCATGAAACACCACCAGTATAGCTCTGTTCATGAAACACCACCAGTACAGCTCTGTTCATGAAACACCACCAGTATAGATCTGTTCATGAAACACCACCAGTATAGCTCTGTTCATGAAACACCACCAGTATAGCTCTGTTCATGAAACACCACCAGTATAGCTCTGTTCATGAAACACCACCAGTATAGCTCTGTTCATGAAACACCACCAGTATAGCTCTGTTCATGAAACACCACCAGTATAGCTCTGTTCATGAAACACCACCAGTATAGCTCTGTTCATGAAACACCACCAGCATAGCTCTGTTCATGAAACACCACCAGCATAGCTCTGTTCATGAAACACCACCAGCAGAGCTCTGCTCGTTAAACCACCAATAGGTAATCTCAAACTTGTTTGAAGTGTTGAGAGAGCGGGAGTTCCCTATGAATAAACTGTGAACATTCCCGGGGCACCCTGAGTTATACCATCTGTGCAATCCTGAGCTATATCATCTGTGGCACCCTAAGTTATACCATATGTCAGGGCTACTCAACTGGCGGCCCGCGGTCCGAATCCGGACCTTCTGAGTGTTGTAGTTGGTCCGCGGGCTCAAGGAGAAAGCTTAGTTCAGGATCAGGTGGTACACAAGAGCGGGATTAATACATTATTCTATCTGAATGGAATGCATACACTGAATGGACTACAGTGTTCTAGCATAGATAAATAGTGATATTTTCTTCCATTCAATGGTAATTCGTATTGGTAATTATCACTTGTGCAATGAAGCTGACTTTTCTGGCAATTTGGGAAAAGAGTTTGGCCGCATATGGGCTGGAAAAAATTGTATCCGGACCTTTGCATACATTGTAAAAAATGTATCCGGACCTTTGCATACATTGTAAAAAATTGTATCCGGACCTTTGCATACATTGTAAAAAATTGTATCCGGACCTTTGCATACATTGTACAAAATTGTATCCGGACCTTTGCATACATTGTACAAAATTGTATCCGGACCTTTGCATAAATTGTAAAAAATTGTATCCGGACCTTTGCATACATTGTACAAAATTGTATCCGGACCTTTGCATACATTGTACAAAATTGTATCCGGACCTTTGCATACATTGTACAAAATTGTATCCGGACCTTTGCATACATTGTACAAAATTGTATCCGGACCTTTGCATACATTGTACAAAATTGTATCCGGACCTTTGCATACATTGTACAAAATTGTATCCGGACCTTTGCATACATTGTACAAAATTGTATCCGGACCTTTGCATACATTGTACAAAATTGTATCCGGACCTTTGCATACATTGTACAAAATTGTATCCGGACCTTTGCATACATTGTACAAAATTGTATCCGGACCTTTGCATACATTGTACAAAATTGTATCCGGACCTTTGCATACATTGTACAAAATTGTATCCGGACCTTTGCATACATTGTACAAAATTGTATCCGGACCTTTGCATACATTGTACAAAATTGTATCCGGACCTTTGCATACATTGTACAAAATTGTATCCGGACCTTTGCATACATTGTAAAAAATTGTATCCGGACCTTTGCATACATTGTACAAAATTGTATCCGGACCTTTGCATACATTGTACAAAATTGTATCCGGACCTTTGCATACATTGTAAAAAATTGTATCCGGACCTTTGCATACATTGTACAAAATTGTATCCGGACCTTTGCATACATTGTACAAAATTGTATCCGGACCTTTGCATACATTGTACAAAATTGTATCCGGACCTTTGCAAACATTGTAAAAAATTGTATCCGGACCTTTGCATACATTGTAAAAAATTGTATCCGGACCTTTGCATACATTGGTACTTGTCCAAGTGAATCTTTGCTCATAGTAGAGCAGCCCTGCCATATGTGGCACCTAAGTTATACCATCTGTGTGTAAAAGAGTATTGCTCCTCGTTGTGGTCTTCGCATGCAGGCAGGCATCCTGCCCAGTGGCGGACCTGCGTTTTTGGGGCCCAGAAGCTTGAAATGTTATGGGGGCCCCTTCGCACCCAGCAACGAGGTCTGGGTAACTACTATTATCTGTTTCAGTGAGACTGTTCCATGACATATTATCACATTTATTTTTTAAATTTAACCACTACACCATCTCAGATTTTGATTAAAACTGCAGTACTGAATTATCTCACATGTCCAATTCACTGATGTAAATAAAAATGTCCTATACCTTATTGTTTTCGACTTACGGGGGAGGGGATGAAAATTAGGAAAATGTTATATACATGCATGATGCATCATAGAATGATTAAAAAACATAGAAACGACCACGATCAACATAAATTTTTGTGTTGTTAGGTAAGACACATATGCAGCAGTTAGGTACCTTTATTTCTAAACGTTTCGCCTACACAGTAGGCTTCTTCAGTCGAGTACAGAAAAGTTGATAGAAGCAGAAGAGACTTGAAGACGATGTAATCAGTCCATCACCCTTAAAGTTTTAAGGTGGTCAGTCCCTCAGTCTGGAGAAGAGCATTGTTCCATAGTCTGAAACAATATATTGTTTCAGACTATGAAACAATATATAGTCTGAAACAATATATTGTTTCAGACTATGGAACAATGCTCTTCTTCAGACTGAGGGACTGATCACCTTAAAACTTTAAGGGTGATGGACTGATTACATCGTCTTCAAGTCTCTTCTGCTTCTATCAACTTTTCTGTACTTGACTGAAGAAGCCTACTGTGTAGGCGAAACGTTTAGAAATAAAGGTACCTAACTGTTGCATACGTGTCTTACCTAACAACCTGTCGGTATTTTATACCATTTTAATGTTCATAAATTTTTGTTTTAGACACATGAGAATACATACTATATGAGGCATATTCTGCAAAAGCACTCTTTTTATCCTATCAACATATTTCACCTATAGTTTTGTCGTAAGAAAATTTCCTCTCAATGTCATTTTGCAGAGACAATATGCATAAAGAATTTAAACGTTCTTCAGTCATGGTAGACCGAAATTTGTTCTTTATAAAGGATAGCTCTGAAAAATTCCTTCGTGCTGCGCAGCGCGTCATAGGCATTACCAAGGAGAGCTTAAGCGCAGTAATAATAGTGGGGAACACTTCAATTAGGTGTTGCTCATAAATAAGCCAAAGAACTTCTACGTATTGCATTTTAGATGGCGTGTTTTCTTGTGTGCTCTGGGATTTCCTAAGGTGCAAATATTCTTTGAACTGATAATTCTCGTATACTTATTTGTGGTCAATATCAACTTCGTAATACGATAAGTTTAATGGTGTCATCATCAGTTTCAGAATTGTTCACCAGTTCCGAATTATTTAAAAAAAAACACTTCTCATACAGTAGATCAAATTTTTTTTTAGCAGTGTGGACTATAGTCGCTTCTAGGGCCCCTCCGGGATTAGGGGCCCTGAACCTTAAGATTCATTAGTTTCAAAGTAGATCTACCACTGATCCTGCCACTGATCATCGAAGGTACTATGGCAACTTAGTTCTGTTCAACAAGAGCACTGTGGCACCCTGCCATTGTTCAACGAGAGCACTGTGTCATCCTGCTACTGTTCAACGAGAGCACTGTGGCACCCTGCCACTATTCAACGAGAACACTGTGGCACCATGCCACTGTTCAACGAGAGCACTGTGGCACCCTGCCACTGCTCAGCGAGAGTACTGTGGCACCCTGCCACTGTTCAACGAGAGAACTGTGGCACCCTGCCACTGTTCAACGAGAGAACTGTCGCATCCTCCGGGAGTACCTACTCCTCTAAAGGGAGTATTTGCCCTTCCTTGTGATGGTTTTTATTTGACTCCCTCTGCTATGAACTTTTTATTTGCCAAGTTTCCTCATTTGCATATCTCTCTGAGTTGTCACTCTCATCTCCCTCCCCGCTCTTCTTTTCCAAGTCTCTTTCCTCCATCCGTTCTCTCTTAGCCTCCTTCCCCTGTCTTCGCATCTTCCTTTTCTCCCCCTTCTACTCCCTCTTCCATTTTTCCCCATCCTTTCTCTCTTTACCTTCTCCCCCTTCAGTCTTCTTTTCTTTTTCTCTATCTCCCTACTCCCTTTTCCACTTTTTTTTATCTCCCTCCCCTCCTCCCTTCACACTTTTTCTCCTTTAGTTCCGTATTCATCCACTAAACAAACAGGCAAAGACATTGACCATCTTCTATCAAAGTGTAAGAAACTAATAGCTTTGTAATTACTCCTTCTATGTATTGTAATCACCACTCTCTATGACTGATGAAACCTGCTGTGTCTTATTAATCACATTGCCAGTGTCTTACTTATCATCGTGTCCCTAAACCATCGTAGTTCCTCACATTCTAACTGTTCTCTTGCTGAGATATGAGCGAAACTATTGACAAAAGAGACTATTGGGGACAAAGCAAATTAAATTTCTATATTTATATTATGCTCGTCTCTGCATCTGCTGAGAAGATTTTTGAATTATGTTAAACACAACGTGAACTTCATGAAGATATTCAAATGTTGTTTTTTCCACTAATTTAAAAACAGATGTGAACGTGCAGGAAAACAAACGTTGAACAAAACTCTCATTTAAGACAGTTTCGCTTTAGTCTCTTGTTGATGGTTTGACAAAATTCAACTCTGAGCGTAACGTAGTCGGAATTATTATTATTATGGGGGGCTCTAAACCCATAGGGATTATACAGCACTTGTAGGGGGAGGGATGGAAGGTATTCAGGTTTAATTCAGGAAATTTTGCTCACAGATCAAATTCCCTAGATCAAGAGCCCCTCACCAGCATCAAGGAACCTCCCTTGACGGGGTATGTCGGAATTACATATGTAAATTCAGCATAAGCTAACTGTATTTTCATTATAGAGGAAAATAAACTTAACGAAACACACTCCTGCCTGACAGGCGATCAAGGAATAGTGTTCGCACATCGTACCTGCACACGTCTCGTATTCGCAAAATTAGGGAGAGAAAGAAAATTGCAATCTCCTGGAGATAAAATGCCTTTTTGCCATAGTTTGTGCACCATTTCCGACGAAGAATTGTTGGGAGGATATTATCACAGGAGGAGAGCTGCGTGTTAATCTCCGGTGCCTCTATTACCTTGTTACTTGCGTATTTAGGAGAGTTTTTCTTGAGAATGTTCCTCACACATATTTTACACTGGAAATGTGAATTTTAGTATACATATATATATATATATATATATATATATATATATATATATATATATATATATATATATATATATATATATATACATAACACCCACGGGTGGAGTTGAATGACAGTTCTAGGCTCTTTCGTGTTGCAATCAATACATCAGTAGGCGCTTGCAGTGTTGCAGGAAAAATGAGGAAGTCCAAGCCAATTCGTTCAGGAGAACGTTTTTCGCTCGAATGAGGTAGGAAGGCAGGAGAAAGTAAGTGGCCCAGTACCAAATGCCCAGTGCCCATTGCCCAGCCCACAAGCACGGATGATGTAGTGAGGACCTAACGAAAGCAATATTAGTGACATGACAGTTACCAACATGATATAAAATACCGATGTGATATAAAATACACCAATAAACCGCACACAGTAGAGGGGAGCCAACGACGATATAAAAGATATAGAAGACTTTACATTCTGAACACAGATACATCTGGCAATTGTCCCAGGAACTCTCCGCACGTGCGGAGAGTTCCTGGGACAATTGCCAGTTATGTTTTATGAAAATGGTCTGACTCGTTCAGCTAACGACCAAAATGAACCCCACACCTAACGACCGGGCTGAACCACTCAGCAAACGATAAGACTGAACCACTCACCTAACGACCGGGCTGAACCACTCACCTAACAGAGTTTTCACTTCTCCCTCCAAATTGCATCAAAAGTCAATTTTCTTTCCTCTCCACGTGGAAATGAAATATTTTTGTACCCAGCAGGTTCAACACAACTCACTCCCCTCTCTCTCTTTTGTATTTTGTTGCCACACATACATGAGGTTTTTAAAAAGTGGTTTGCCTTCTCTATGTTGAATTTTATACCATGCTTGAACTATCCACAATTATGATTTTTTTCATGTGTAAATTCCAGAAGAAATTCGCATATATTCGAAACACATCAATTTGATATCCTTCAAAAGTCTTCATTTTTATATTATTTCCTTTGCATTTGAAATTAAAACGACTACTAAATGTTCCACTGATAAATAATTCTCGACTGTCAGTTGAGATGGACTGAATAATACTCCAGCCTAAACTACATAAAAGTATTTTCTGGCTGCAAAATGAGACTCTGGAATGAACAGAAGTTGAAATATATTATTAAAAGCTTTATTAATTCGAGGAACGTTGTCATTTCGGAAGATTACAGTATCATACTTGTATTCATACTCATTGGTAACGATATGGGAAACCGAAGATTAACTTCCGTTTCATGATAAACTATGAAATCGTCAAAGAAATGTTAGCATAAAACAGATTATATAAGATTCACACTGGAATGCATACACACACTGCCTCATCTCACAACCAACAAGGTAATCAGCGTCCCTATTCAACACCGCAGAAGGACACAGTCACAGCCTTGACTAACTATAATATATATATATATATATATATATATATATATATATATATATATATATATATATATATATATATATATATATATATATATATATATGCATACACACACACACTTTTGGTACCAGATCTGTTAGAGGCAGCAAGTATCGATTTTTTTTTGCAAAACAAGTATACCAAAGAAGTGATACTAAGATGGCTCACCGGGGCCCGTGAGGCACTCATTTGGGCCCCATGAGGCACTCACTGGTTGCTAGGCACTGTGACAAGGGAGACAATCAGAAAGAAAGAGCTCAATTAAATTTTAAGTGTCATTAACTTATAATTGGAGTATTTCAGAGCTATTTCCTGCCTATCCAACTACCTACCTACCCACCATCCTACCCACTCATGTGCCTTCCTACCCACCCACCCACCTACCCACCGAGTTAATGTCCTTCTTTCGTAATATTAATATTTCATTACCTCTATATCTTTATCTCTTCTCTCTCTCCCTGTCTGTATGTGTCTGTGTCTGTCTCGGTCTCTCTCTCTCTCTTTCTCTCTCTCTCCCTGTCTGTGTCTGTCTGTCTGTCTGTCTGTCTGTCTCTCTCTCTCTCTCTCTCTCTCTCTCTCTCTCTCTCTCTCTGTTACTAAATAACTTCCTGTTAACATCTGTCTATAGTAATATCTTCAATGTTTAGTTATGTTTGCTGTTTTTCCCAGGACGTGGCAAATTTAAGTTCAGTTTGAACTTTCTTACTTTGTTGGTCTTCCTGTCCTAGTAAAACAAAAGCGAATTCGAACAAAGTAGAAAAGAGGGAGAGAGAGAAAGTGGAGTGAGAGGGTGAGAGAAAGAGCAGGCGATTGAGAGTGACAGAGAGAGCTACAGAAAGACAGAAACAAAAAGACAGAGACAAAGAAACACAGGCATACAGACAGACACAGAGACAGAGACACTCAGGTACAACCATTTGCAACAATGGAGAGGTCATATTTTAATGTTATTGCGCGCTTCCCAAGCACTCTATGCGCTCTATATTAGTAATTAACGGCAAGATAAAGCCATTTAGGAAGAAGGGCACATGGTTGGTTGATTAATTGAGTCTAAAAACCTTACTAGGGTCATTAAAGCTGCAATGTAACCTGTTCACCACAGTCAAGAACACTTTATTCCCTAAAACTGGAATTGGAGTAAACTCTCGGGTCTCGTCTTTAAAGATTTTTGGGCTTCATGTCGGATGTGAACGTAATCAAGAATATATTAAATACATGATTTACACGGAATTAATATCCTGACAAGACCAGAGTCAGTTATATGATCTTGGACTAGCATGAATAATCAAGGCATTAGACTTCTCTTCAGACTCAGAATAATTACGTTGTTTCAGACGTAAATCCAATGTATTTTTTTTTTCAGATTGACCTTGGTACATAAAAAATACGTTGTATACAAAGCGGTGAGTAAATACTACCAGCGAAAAATGTTAGCAGAGGTTTAAATCGTTTGATGTCTGAATGTGTGTTCCTTTTAAAGTACCATTAACATTAAGTCGCAGCGAAGGATAAGTGAGGTAAGGTGAAGCTAGTTAGGTGACAGAAGAAGCTGCCTGATATCTAAACTCAGTTCTTGGTGATGTTTTCTTTATTATAACGTTTTTCCAGCTTCAGCCGAAGCATTTTCGACCCAGATATGAAGATATCAAAGACAGAATTTCTGCAGTTTCAAAAATGCTGTTAACCTTGGTATCATAAAATTCTGGACTACATAAACACAATACAAGTAAAAACACTGACATGAAGATACTTCCATTTTACTTACGTTCAGTGAATAAAATGATTAATATCCGAGGACACATTGACAGGCTTTCTACGCCGACTTGGTATGATCGACTTCATCTATTTACATTAGAATTCAAAAGGGGGATATAACCATCTATTTCATTTTCAATGGTAGTTTTATTGGAAGGAACTAAATTGTGAAGTTTAAGATGGAAATTAAGATCTTCGTTGCATGGCCAGAGACACGATACGTTACTAATATTTCCATTTGTCATGAGGTTGTTAAATATTTTTTAAAATCATGTTTTCTTTGGTTTGATAAACTTTATTTAGGATAGTATGTGTAGTCACCTATTTGTGGTTGCAGGACACGAGTTACAGCTCCTGGCCCCGCATCTTAGCTAGTCGCTACTCGATCCACTCTCTCTCCCTACTCCAAGAATCTTATCGTAACTCTTAGTAAAGCTGTGTATGAATCCTGCCTTCTGCACGTGTGTGTGTGTGCGTGTGTGTGTACTCACCTATTTGTGGTTGCAGGGGTCGATTCATAGCTCCTGGCCCTGCCTCTTCACTGATTGCTACTAGGTCCTCTCTCTCCCTGCTCCATGAGCTTTATCATACCTCTCCTTAAAACTATGTATGGTTCCCGCCTCCACTACTTCAGTTTCTAGGCTATTCCACGGCCTGACTACTCTGTGACTGACTCTATGACTGTGTGTGTGTGTGTGTGTGTGTGTTTGGATGTGGGTGTGTGTGTGTGTGTGTGTTTGGTTTTTACGTCTAATTATAAAATGATAATAATATTTCCTCCCATATAATCATGGCGTGTAAAAGCCTCATAAAACACGATAATATGTAGTAATCAGGATAGTTTCTGATGACGAGCATTGACGAGATATTGAACGTAACGAGGCCATTACATCTATTATTTACATCATCATACGCTATTCAACCTTCGGATATTTCCACATGAGCTAATTATTCCGTTGTTTGACTGCTATCAACCGCTCTGCTAATGACATACGGAATTGCGAGCCAATCGCTTCTCCAAATTAACCAAAGTGTAATCAAACTGTAATAGCGTTCCGTAATTATCGTTGTGTCTTAAGCTCGCATGATGGCAATCTTGTCTTCGTTGTATCTTACGCTCGTAGGATGACAATCACGTCTTCGTTGGAGGAGGTTGCAGTTAAGATGGCAGGCAACTCATACATGCTAATGTCCGGCTTGGAAATTTTGCTGTCTCATATGTCATCTTGCGGTGATGGTGGTGGTACTGATGATTGCGGCGAGTGATGATGATGATAAGAGTACTTGACAGACACACTTATTCATACATGAATTACACTTTCAGAAGTGAAAAATTTCTTTGATGTACTGTACACACACACACACACACACACACACACACACACACACACATTCTTACCATCATACGTACACGAGGACCACCACTAGTAACAATGCAATTAGGGAGCCCATTACACCTCTTAATGAATAAACTTTACATCAAATGAGAAAAGTTTCTAATTTGGGGCTCCATCGATTTTCTTCTTATCAGAGCAAAGCGACTTCATCACTGGCGCCGCTCTGGGCGTCTTAAACACCCACATGTTGACAGCTGAGTAGGGCCTCCCGCCCATCTATCCGCCCGCCCTCCTCCTCACCCAGGAACACTACTGAGAGGGTTCCATCATACACAACCCTCGCACTACTTACGTAAAAGGTGTTGGAAGGGTTCCACTCCATACACTCATACGTCACACACATTTGGTAGCATTCCACCACCTGTACACCCATTTTTCCCGGTACACACAGGCTTATGAAACTGCTCTACCACCCATACACCAACCCATTCCCCACAGAAACTACTGGGTTGGGATTTTAAAATCCATACAACCACCCACTAGCTATCCAGTTCCTCATAGAACAAAACACCCCATTCATGGGGTTCTTCCCATCCACTGTCCACCCATATCCCCACTCACTGATGGGATATGGGTGGACAATGGATGCTGGTGAAGGGCTTTTAATCCAAAGGAATTTAAACAATCTACCTTTCCCATGTATCAAACCTCGTTACTTCGGATTCCCCAAATGATTTTCAACTTGCACTGGTATATTGTGTCCCACGAAAATAACATTCATTAAACCCTCTCTTATATACCTCCTTTAAATAACAATAAAAGGCACAATACCGTGACTGAAACGATACGCAAATAACCCGCACATAGAAGAGAGGAGCTTACGACGACGTTTCGGTCCGACTTGGACCATTTACAAAGTCACACTAACGAAAATGAGAGTAGGATGGGTGAACATAGGTAGGAGGTGGTAGTAATAGTAGTAGTAGTAGTAGTAGTAGTAGTAGTAGTAGTAGTAGTAGTAGTAGAGGTGGAAGGATGTAGTAGTGGGGAAGGCAGTAAGAAGGAGGAGCCAGTCACATACTAAGAGAAAGGAGGACTGCAAGGGAGCTGGTGCCCACAAGGGGGGTAGGGGCCCACAAGGGAACTAGGGGCCCACAAGGGAGCTAGGTGCCTACAGAGGGTAAGAGCAAAAACACAGAGGGGGGAAAAATAAATAAATAAATCATAAAGGAACAAATACACAAGGTAGAAGACAACCCAAAGGAGAAAAAGGAAAGAGAAAAGGGGAAGAGGAAGAAGAAAAAGGAAGTACGATTTTATTTTGTTAATATGATTGAGAAAAGATCATTTGAAATTGAAGTAGATGTGAAAAAAACCTTCAAAGTGCCCGTCTTTCAATTTGCAGTTGCAAAAAAAAAAAAAAGAAAATCGCAGTACATAGAAGAGTTTACTGTATTTCAATTGTAGTCAGCGTGCGTATATCTGCGTCCGTGCGTATATCTGCGTCCGTGCGTATGTTTAAGTGTTACTGTAATCACCTGATCAGAATATCAGAATGAGATCGAAATGATCAGGATGAGATCAGAAAGAAATCCAAGTGAGATCAGAATAAGATCAGAAAGAAATCCAAGTGAGATCAGAATGAGATCAGATAAAAAATCAAAATGAGATCAGAATAACAGCAAACTGATCAGAATGTGATCTCATTGTGGAAAAGAGTCATCTTCACGGCAAAAATTTTTCTCGTTGATCTCTCCCACTCGATGAATTCAACGAAGTACTTCATATATTTTACAGACCTACAGTAATTTATTTACCCCTTTACCGAAGTTTCTTTTATTCAATCACCGTAAATATTCGTATATTTTTGTTAATGGCTTGTATATTTTTTGGGGGTTTATTATTTGTATAATTGTGCATTTAATCGTTTGTATAGCTGATTGCAAAACAGTTTGCAGTAACTGTATAATATTTTTTCCTCTTTTCCAACGGTCTTTTTGTTCTCTCTCTCTCTCTCTCTCTCTCTCTCTCTCTCTCTCTCTCTCTCTCTCTCTCTCTCTCTCTCTCTCTCTCTCTCTCTCTCTCTCTCTCTCTCTCTCTCTCTCTCTTTCTCTCTCTCTCTCGACTGCTCCTTGGAGGGGATTCTCGAGCCTTTATCCTTCTGAGTGATCCTTCTAGGACTCGGTCGTACTCCTTGTCTCGACCTTGTGACTGCTCCTTGCTTCGACCTTGTGACTGCTCCTTGCTTCGACCTTGTGGCTGTTCCTTGTCTCGACCTTGTGACTGTTCCTTGCTTCGACCTTGTGACTGCTCCTTGTCTCGACCTTGTGACTGTTCCTTGCTTCGACCTTGTGACTGCTCCTTGCTTCGACCTTGTGACTGCTCCTTGTCTCGACCTTGTGACTGTTCCTTGCTTCGACCTTGTGACTGCTCCTTGCGTCGACCTTGTGACTGCTCCTTGCTTCGACCTTGTGACTGCTCCTTGCGTCGACCTTGTGACTGTTCCTTGCTTCGACCTTGTAACTGCTCCTTGTCTCGACCTTGTGACTGTTCCTTGCTTTGACCTTGTGACTGCTCCTTGCCTAGACCTTGTGACTGCTTCTTGCTTCGACCTTGTGACTGCTCCTTGCCTAAACCTTGTAACTGTTCCTTGCTTCGACCTCTTAATTGCTCCTTGCCTCGACTTTTATTGTCAGCCACACACAAGACAGCCTTAATCCCGCTCTGCACCATTGTGCAAGTTAACTTTTCCAGCTCCCGACTCTCCGGATTATACCATTATTAGTCTGTTCACTGCCTCGTCTCTCCTACTTAAAGGAGGAGGAAGTAGAGAAGGAGGAGGAGGAAGAGGAGGAGGAGGAGCAGCAGGAGCAGGAGAAGGAGGAGGAGCAGGAGGAGGTGGAGAAGGAGGAGGAGGAGAAGAAGGAGGAGGAAGAGAAGTATGTGAGAAGATTCCATTGAGTGTTGAATAGAAAACATTTTTCTACACAAATTATTGAATTTTTTTTTGTACCCGTGGGATAAAATAATTGTATTATGATTATTAATTTTATTATAACCATTATTATTACTATTATTATATACAGGAAAGCGCTAAAACTGTATAGGTTTTGTACCACCTTGGGTACGGAAGGCAATCAATTATCCTAGGAGGGCATTTAGCTCTAATTCCCTGGATCATCAACGTTTCGTTAGCATCAAGACACCTTCCCTGAAGAGTCTTGCTGGAATTAAATCCTGGATCGTGAGTTTTCATGAATGGTTAACCGAATTCGCAAACAAATCAAATATTCAATATTTTGTCTATTATCTCTCCAAAAGTTGTATAAAAAGCACCGATTTATTTTTATCTATCAAAGTTTCATGAACACGTCACTTAAATTTAATGACGTGGTTTCTTTTAGGTCAGTCGTTTGAAATGGCTGAGGCGAGGAAAGAAATTTTTGGGGGTATTCTGCATTTTCGAAGACTGTAATAAGGCTTTCGACATAGCACCTCATCGAAGGAGAAAACACAATCTGGGGGAAAAGACTGGAGTGACAGATACATAAAAAGTACATTTGAGTGCATGGAGTACACTGAAGTACAGGGTTGTACAGAGGAAAGGTCTATAACAGAAATGTTTTTATTCTGCACAGAAGCTATCTGCGGAGAGGAACTATATACTGTTGCTATCTCGATGGTAGACTGTGTACTATTATCAGACGATTGATGCAAGGACAGTCAAACAGAAGATAGAATATTAACATGGAAACAGCCATACCTGTAAAAAAGTCTGGTGAGATGGAAAACGATGAAGGTAAGTAGTACTTAACACATCTGAGGCTCAGACATAAGCCCCAAACAGTTCAAGACATATATTAATAAACAGAAAAGACACAGCCGAGAAAAACGTTAGCTGCGACAACTATTCTCTGTTCAGAGCGAAACGTTCCCCCAATTAAAGCTTATTGTGCAGTGTGCCTACACAGTTCTCGGCAGGGTAATGTAATGGCGTACACTGTGGGATTAACTCTAAAATACAAATATTTTGAAGGACATAAGACAAAAGGGAAGAATACAGAGAGCGGATGTCTGCGAGACACAAGTAGAAAACCAAGTCTGACTGCAAGCACTCATACTAAGACTTATGCTGCACCTGTTAAACACCAGCAATTGCGGTAGAATTCTCACTCCCTTTCTTTTTTTTTTTCTCTCTCTCTCTCTCTCTCTCTCTCTCTCTCTCTCTCTCTCTCTCTCTCTCTCTCTCTCTCTCTCTCTCTCTCCCTCTCTCTGTTATGATAGTGTGATTCCCTACACCACTCTCTTATACAATCTATACAATAACCGCAATCAGCAATGCAATCATTTTCTAGCTTCAGGGCTGACCTCTACATCCTGGAGAATTCAAACATACTGTGTGAAATAATTATAAGTTAAAAATGCAACGTAACATTTACGTATAACATACAGCGTAACAGTTATAATATACAGATACTATGTAACGTATAATATACAGATAGGAATAATGTTGGTTGAATTACCGATATTAAACACCTCCATCACATAGCTGCTGCTACTGCTATTACAATTATTACCACTAGTATTACTACTATACCTACAACGGTAATATTACTCTTTGCACCTCATTCAAATATCTACATATACCCTGTGTCCTTGTATTGTTAGTAATGACATGGCAAAGCTCCTGGAGAGCGAAACGTTGCCAAAATAAAAATGTCGCATTAGTCGTACATGTATCCTTATACCTAACAATATACAGATAGCGTAACAGACATAATATAAAATATACAGTGTGACTTATTAATAAAAGAGTGTGTTAAGGGACATTTAAACCCGACGGGTACAAGTGCCCTAGACACTTGCTTAACTTATTAGCACCGTCCACTGTGGGTAATGCTCTCGCCTGCTTCCTGCCTTCATGCTCAACTCTTTGTTCTGTTGTATTTATACCCTGCAAATTTCACAGTGTACCTTCCAAGGCTAGTTATTAAGTAAAGAGAGACACTAAATTTGCAATAGTATATGAGTGTGTCACAGGCTGTCCTTTACCATCCCTGACTCTGCCTCCTCCTAAACATTACTCAGAGTCTATCTCCATGAAAGGCTAGTCTGCTAAACAACATAAGGCTCAAGTTCTCCCATTCCACCCATGGATTTACTACCTTATATGCGAGGACAGTAAAGCACGTTTTGATGTTGATGGTGGCCAGAGTAAAGAGTTGGTAGCGGGGGACAGTTCCGTGTTTGTGATGGTCTAGTGTCCCGTCCTGCTGACCCAAATATTCACACGGTGGCCCGGGGTGAGACAGGGATGTTGTGGAGGCAGACTGATGAGGCAGGAGAAACTGTGGTGGGTGTTGGAGTCGTGGTGATGGAGAGGGTGCTGGAGAGACTGTAGTGCGTGATGGAGGAGTCATGGTGATGGAGGTATGCTAGAGGGATTGTAATGTACGTTGGAGGAGTCATGGTGATGGAGAGGGTGCTGGAGAGACTAATGTGTGTGATGGAGGAGTCAGGGCGATGGATAGAGTACTGGAGGGACTATAGAGTCTGTTGGAGGAATCATGGTAATGGAGGGACTGTAGTGTGTGTTGTAGGAATCAGGGTGATGGAGGTGTGCTGGAGGCATTGTACTGAGTGCTGAGGGAGTCATCCTGATGGAAGGGAGGGAATGCCGGAAGTGAAGTAGGACAACCTTGAGCTGAAGATACACTATGCTGTGATGTTACTGATGCTGCTGTAATGTTCATGATGCTACTGTGATGTTCATGATGCTACTGTGATGTTCAAGATGCTACTGTGATGTTCATGATGCTACTGTGATGTTCAAGATGCTACTGTGATGTTCATGATGCTACTGTGATGCTCAAGATGCTGCTGTAATGTTCATGATGCTACTGTGATGTTCATGATGCTACTGTGATGTTCTTGATGGTAATGTAATGTTTATAAAAATGCTACGCTATACCTAATTAAGGTGTCCCGTACCTCTGTTATTAGCACACCCATCTCACACACTGATGTTCGTGGTTCGATCCCCGGTACGGGTGGAACATTAGGACGTGTTTCGTTAAAACACCTGCTGTCCCTGTACACCTATCAGTAAAGTAGGTACCTACGTGTTAGTCGACTGGTGTGGGTCGCATCCTGGGGACCAAATTGACCCAATTTACACGAAATCCTCTGCATAACAAGGGGCTTTGTATGTAGTAGTTTGTCACTGTTGTCAACTAGGCCTATATACCTAATACATGAATACATGTACTTGTAGAAATAAATATTATTATTATTAATCAGCCATCATTATCACTGCAAAACATATACATTGCACTACAACCCCTAAGAGCCACTACAATACCCGAGAGAAAGGATTCTGTAATCTACACCCTCCTCTTCATCGCCCTATTCTTCTTCAATCTTCTGAAATGGGCAAAGCACCTTTAACAACCTCTCCTCTGTCCTCTTCTCAATATAATTCTGTTACTGCCACTTATAAAGTAACATTAACCTAACATCTCACATCACTGCCAACTCCACCAACGTAATCACATTGATCAATTATTTCTATTTACATAACCTGTTTATGTAATAATTTCAAATTATCATAATCATTAAGTTACATTCTGCCCGTCACACACACACACACACACACACACACACACACACACACACACACACACACACACACACACACACACACAACCCCCGCAACCTCAACTAGGTGAGTACACACACACACACACACACACACAACCCCCGCAACCTCAACTAGGTGAGTACACACACACACACACACACACACAATTTACATATATAAATGTCATTATAGTGTATAATCATTTACATAGCTGAAAGTTTGATTAAGTTAGCCTGATAGAGCATTGTAGAGGGGAAACAATATGTATAGATAAAAACGTAGTGGCTTTCCAGTAGAAAGCCACTACGGGATTAATGGATGTAGACCTGATTAAAAATTAGAACAGCAAAAAAAAAATGATGGTGATGGGTCTACTTGGTTCCTGAAAAGATGAAAAGACACAAAGAGAGAAGAACGCTTTTATTATAATAAGGTTTTGCTTAAGGAGATTTCTTTCAAGGTGAGCGAAATTTAGTTTTCATAGAGACTTGCATTGTTTTATGCCTTTTCATTCATTCTTACTTCTTCTTTTAATCTTTCTTTCATTTTCCTTCTCTCTCTCTCTCTCACTCTCTCTCTCTCTCTCTCTCTCTCTCTCCTACTACTTAATTTTCCTGATCTTCTCTTGTCCCATCTCTCTTCTGCCTCCTGTTTTATCAACGCGTCTTCAGCTTCTATATCTTTATCATTATATTTCAGCTCTTGATTTTTTATGAATTATTTTTAGTATCTTCTCTTCAGTTTTTCTTCTCCCCTCTCTTCTCTCTTTTCTACATTCCCTTCCCCAATTTCACATCCATTCAAATACCAAGACTCCTAAACATTCCAACATATTCGATCACAGGAGTTTCTAACTGAGTTACCCAAATGTCCCCAAATATCCTCGGAGAGTAGCCTCAGCATCCTAAGGGAGTAGTTCCATACATCCGTAAATATCCGGGAGATGTAAGCCGAATATGTGTGTGTTCATATGCTGACGGAATAACCGTATCCTCCATGCGAGTCAAACAATTGTGTTGGATGCACAATGGATAGCAACTAAGGGGGTGTTTGAGGGTTACCTCTGGCTCGGCTTTGATCCTCCCATTTCACGCTCGATGGGGAGAATCCGAATGCGGATCCGGGAGTTAAATGCTACGTCCTTCCCAACAGAAATTCTGATCCTACAACAGACGCTTGCGGACGCAGACACGAGCCGTGCGAAAGAGAATTCTATTGTAACGTCGTTTGGGGGTACTGGAGAGGATTTACACCATGAAGTAAAAGAAAAAGAGTCACAATACCGTTGCTGGAACAATTCACATCCAACCCACAATTCGGAGAGGAAACTATAAAGAGTTTTTCGGCCCGTCCTGGACCATTATCAAGTCGCGAGAGGTTTTACACTACCGTCTGCTAACTCCTTAATTCCTATAGTGAAAACTTATTCAGGAAGATTAGAAATGCGGACATTTTACTGACATGTCAGAAATAGACGGCTCTTCGCTTTCCATTATAGCGGCTAACAGATATTATATATATATATATATATATATATATATATATATATATATATATATATATATATATATATATATATATATATATATATATATATATATATATATATATATATATATATATATATATATATATATACATATATATATTCATCTTGCCATATAGGACAAGCGAAAATTTGTTTATGCAATAATTTCGCCAAAATCATTCTGAACCAATCGAAAAAAATATATTTCACTGTGTTTGTTTAGTATTAAATTATTGCAAACAAATCTAAAAAATATATAATATATATATATATATATATATATATATATATATATATATATATATATATATATATATATATATATATATATATATATATATATATATATATATATATATATATATATATATATATATAACGTCGTGAAGAATAAATAAAACTTGCGATTTTGCCTTAAATAGCAACGTTATTCTTGCCGAATAAGGCAAGCGAAAATTTGTGTATGCTATAATTTCGCAAAAATCATTCTGAATCTAACGACAAAAAAGTATTTCATTGTGTTTGTTTATTATTAAATTATTTTAAATTTATCTAGAATATATTTAGTTGGATTAGGCTAAATTTAATTGCGCTTGTTATAATAAAATTAGGTAACTTTATAAGGTTTTTTGATACAAAATTATTAATTTTTACATTAACATAAATGAAAAAAATATATCTAATGTATTTTAAATTCTTCCCAAATTTTATTAAATATAAATTTGGGTTATACAAAATGGATTCATTTATAAATAATAAAATTTGGGAAGGATTTAAAATACATTAGACAAATTAAAGAAAAAATTGGGCAGAATATTAGCTGTGTTTCACGGAGCACTGACTACCTACATCATTAAAAGTCAGGTGTTGTGGGATGGCAGTGAGGTGTAGTCTGATCCTTATATGCTTTCCTGCTAGTCTTTTTATTTTTATAATTCTTAATAAATATATATATATATATATATATATATATATATCTATCTATATATATATATATATATATATATATATATATATATATATATATATATATATATATATATATATATATATATATATATATATATATATATATATATATATATATATATATATATATATATATATATATATACATACATATATATATATATATATATATATATATATATATATATATATATATACATATATATATATATATATATATATATATATATATATATATATATATATATATATATATATATATATATATATATATATATATATATATATATATATATATATATATGCAAAACAACCACTGTGAAAGAATAGAGAAGTTCCAAGCGCTTTCGTGACTACTCACATTATCAAGGAACTATGATAGTTCCTTGATAATGTGAGTAGTCACGAAAGCGCTTTGAATTTCAGTACTCTTTCACAGTGGTTGTTTTGCATATTTTAAAATCACCTGTTTACTGTGATCTTATTGCATATATATATTTTTTGTTTTTTTTCAACAAGTCGGTCGTCTCCCACCGAGGCAGGGTGACCCAAAAAAGAAAGAAAATCCCCAAAAAGAAAATGCTTTCATCATCATTCAACACTTTCACCACACTCACACATTATCACTGTTTTTGCAGAGGTGCTGAGAATGCAACAGTTTAGAAGCATATACGTATAAAGATACACAACATATCCCTCCAAACTGCCAACATCCCAAACCCCTCCTTTAAAGTGCAGGCATTGTACTTCCCATTTCCAGGACTCAAGTCCGACTATATGAAAATAACCGGTTTCCCTGAATCCCTTCACTAAATATTACTCTGCTAACACTCAAACAGATTGTCAGGTCCCAAGTACTATTCGTCTCCATTCACTCCTATCTAACACGCTCACGCACGCTTGCTGGAAGTCCAAGCCCCTTGCCCACAAAACCTCCTTTACCCCCTCTCTCCAACCCTTTCGAGGACGACCCCTACCTCGCCTTCCTTCCCCTATAGATTTATATGCTTTCCATGTCATTCTACTTTGATCCATTCTCTCTAAATGACCAAACCACCTCAACAACCCCTCTTCTGCCCTCTGACTAAAAATTTTATTAACTCCACACCTTTTCCTAATTTCCACACTCCGAATTTTCTGCATAATATTTACACCACACATTGCCCTTAGACAGGACATCTCCACTGCCTCCAACCGTCTCCTCGCTGCTGCATTTACCATCCACGCTTCACACCCATATAAGAGTGTTGGTACTACTATACTTTCATACATTCCCTACTTTGCCTCCATATATAACGTTTTTTGACTCCACATATACCTCAATGCACCACTCACCGTTTTTCCCTCATCAATTCTATGATTAACCTCATCCTTCATAAATCCATTCGCCGACACGTCAACTCCCAAGTATCTGAAAACATTCACTTCTTCCATACTCCTCTTCCCCAATTTGATATCCAATTTTTCTTTATCTAAGTCATTTGATACCCTCATCACCTTACTCGTTTCTATGTTCACTTTCAACTTTCTACCTTTACACACATTTCCAAACTCATCCACTAACATTTGCAATTTTTCTTTAGAATCTCCCATAAGCACAGTATCATCAGCGAAAAGTAACTGTGTTAATTCCCATTTTGAATTTGATTCCCCATAATTTAATCCCACCCCTCTCTCGAACACCCTAGCATTTACTTCTTTTACAACCCCATCTATAAATATATTAAACAGCCATGGTGACATTACACATCCCTGTCTAAGACCTACTTTTACCGGGAAGTAGTCTCCCTCTCTTCTACACACCCTAACCTGAGCCTCACTATCCTCATAAAAACTCTTTACAGCATTTAGTAACTTACCACCTATTCCATATACTTGCAACATCTGCCACATTGCTCCCCTATCCACTCTATCATACGCCTTTTCTAAATCCATAAATGCAATAAAAACTTCCCTACCTTTATCTAAATACTGTTCACATATATGCTTCAATGTAAACACGTGATCTACACATCCCCTACCCACTCTGAAACCTCCTTGCTCTTCCGCAATCCTACATTCTGTCTTACCTCTAATTCTTTCAATTGTAACCCCACCGTACACTTTTCCTGGTATACTCAATAAACTTATTCCTCTATAATTTTTTCAATCTCTTTTGTCCCCTTTCCCTTTATATAAAGGGACTATACATGCTCTCCGCCAATTCCTAGGCACCTTCCCCTCTTTCATACATTTATTAAACAAAAGTACCAACCACTCCAACACTATATCCCCCCCTGCTTTTAACATTTCTGTCATGATTCCATCAGTTCCAGCTGCTTTACCCCTTTCATTCTACGTAATGCCTCGCGTACCTCCACCACACTTACATTCTGCTCTTCTTCACTCCTAAAAGATGGTATACCTCCCTGACCAGTGCATGAAATTACCGCATCCCTTTCTTCCTCAACATTTAAAAGTTCCTCAAAATATTCTCGCCATCTACCTAATACTTCCCTCTCCCCATCTACTAACTCCCCTACTCTGTTTATAACTGACAAATCCATACTTTCCCTAGGCTTTCTTAACTTGTTTAACTCACTCCAAATTTTTTTCTTATTTTCATTAAAATTTCTTGACAGTGCCTGTCCCACTCTATCATCTGCTCTCCTTTTGCACTCTCTCACCACTCTCTTCACCTTTCTTTTACTCTCCATATACTCTGCTCTTCTTATAACACTTCTGCTTTGTAAAAACCTCTCATAAGCTAACTTTTTCTCTTTTATCACACCCTTTACTTCATAATTCCACCAATCACTCCTCTTTCCACCTGCCCCCACCCTCCTATAACCACAAACTTCTGCTCCACATTCTAATACTGCATTTTTAAAACTATTCCAACCCTCTTCAAACCCCCCACTACTTATCTTTGCACTAGCCCACCTTTCTGCCAACAGTCGCTTATATCTCCCCCGAACTTCCTCCTCCCTTAGTTTATACACTTTCACCTCCCTCTTACCTGTTGTTGCCTCCTTCCTCTTTTCCCATCTACCTCTTACTCTAAAACAAAAGCCTGTAATTGTTTTACATGATGGTGGGATTGCTGGTGTCTTTCGTCGTTTGTCTAGTATTAAATTATTGTAAACTTATCTAAAATATATTTAGTTGGATATATATTAGTTGGGTAAGGCTAAAATAAACTGCGCTTGTTATAATAAGGTTAGGTAAGTTTTCTAAGATTCTTTTGGTGCAAAATTATAATTTTTACATTAACATTAATGAAAAAAAATTATATCTTTAAACGTATAAGAGAAAATTTCAGAAAGGACTTAATTTTAAACGAGTTCTTGATAACTGAACAGTTTTGCCTATTATTCACGACATATATACATAATGTGTAAGTATCTACTTATCCACTCGTATATAAGATTCGCTCTGACACATAACTTCAAGCATGTATAACTAATCGTCTCCCACCAGAAGAGATAACATCCTGTTTTTCCAGGCAAGAAAGCCTGTACTTTGAAGCCCCAGAGAGAGGATGTATCAGGGAATCCTTTTTCCTAATCCTCGTGTCTTTTTTTCCCCTCGCTTTACCCCGATCTCCCTGTTGGCAGAGTTATACTAATGCTCATACATTTCGCGTGATTTGCATACGCATAAAAGGCCGCGCACTGACGGGAAATGCGCTATTAACAACAAAAGGCAGCAGTGGGAGATGTCAGCGTAATGCCTTCTTATCTCCCCAGCCTATTAAAAGTTTGCACAAGCGCTCATAAAAGTTAGTGAGATCTCGAGGACATTGCATCACAGGTTAGCCAACAGAGACATTGGAGTATCCCGATCACTCATGAGCAATCTTATCAAAATTGAAAAAAAAAAAAATCCGCGTTATATCACATATATAACTTCATATTTTACAAGCTTTATGAGCTGCAGAAGAGTTATGAATTTTAATTTTAAGTTAGTTGATAAAGTTTAAAGCTTATCTACTGCCCCTGGGCCATTAAGACGGCAATTCATCGGTATTTTGGAGCAATAAACACAAATGCAGTATAATGCGATACTTTATTGACTACGTTTCGCCCACACAGTTGTATTTTATACCTTATATCTTCTACAGTATTTTACATTACAAATATTTCATTGAATAATATAGGGAGCAAACTAACTTTCCAATATTTATGCCCAATAACATGTACCAAATACCTATTATAATTATTATTATAATCATGGTGGAGCGCTAAACTCCAAATAGCTATAAATGTCCCTTGTATAATTCTAAGTTTCTCTCACATAGCTGTAAATGAAGACAAAACTTGTAAATATTTAGGTTAAGAGGATTATTACCTATTAAAATCATGTTTTTAATAATTATGTCTCAAAGGAATTTATAGAATTATTTTTTTTTTTTTCACCTTCGGCTTGATAATGGTTGTAAACTGCTTGAGTCACGGTGTTGTGAATGTATTCTTTATTTCATTCTTCTTTCATACATAGTCTTCTTTTATACGTATTCTTTCATACATAGTCTTCTTTTATACGTATTCTTTCATACATAGTCTTCTTTTATACGTATTCTTTCATACATAGTCTTCTTTTATACGTATTCTTTCATACATAGTCTTCTTTTATACGTATTCTTTCATACATAGTCTTCTTTTATACGTATTCTTTCATACATAGTCTTCTTTTATACGTATTCTTTCATACATAGTCTTCTTTTATACGTATTCTTTCATACATAGTATTCTTTTATACGTATTCTTTCATACATAGTCTTCTTTTATACGTATTCTTTCATACATAGTATTCTTTTATACGTATTCTTTCATACATAGTATTCTTTTATACGTATTCTTTCATACATAGTATTCTTTTATACGTATTCTTTCATACATAGTCTTCTTTTATACGTATTCTTTCATACATAGTATTCTTTTATACGTATTCTTTCATACATAGTATTCTTTTATACGTATTCTTTCATACATAGTATTCTTTTATACGTATTCTTTCATACATAGTATTCTTTTATACGTATTCTTTCATACATAGTCTTCTTTTATACGTATTCTTTCATACATAGTATTCTTTTATACGTATTCTTTCATACATAGTCTTCTTTTATACGTATTCTTTCATACATAGTCTTCTTTTATACGTATTCTTTTATACATAGTATTCTTTTATACGTATTCTTTCATACATAGTCTTCTTTTATACGTATTCTTTCATACATAGTCTTCTTTTATACGTATTCTTTCATACATAGTCTTCTTTTATACGTATTCTTTCATACATAGTCTTCCTTTATACGTATTCTTTCATACATAGTATTCTTTTATACGTATTCTTTCATACATAGTATTCTTTTATACGTATTCTTTCATACATATTCTTTCATATGTATTCTTGTTTCAGGTTCAAATGTGAACTCAGTGTTATGATGGTTTAAATCCTTCTTTAAGGTTTAAATGTGAACTCAGTGTTTGGATGGTTTAAATTCTTCTTTCAGGTTTAAATGTGAACTCAGTGTTTGGATGGTTTAAATTCTTCTTTCAGGTTTAAATGTGAACTCAGTGTTTGGATGGTTTAAATTCTTCTTTCAGGTTTAAATGTGAACTCAGTGTTATGATGGTTTAAATTCTTTTTTCAGGTTTAAATGTAAACTCAGTGTTTGGATGGTTTAAATTCTTCTTTCAGGTTTAAATGTGAACTCAGTGTTTGGATGGTTTAAATTCTTCTTTCAGGTTTAAATGTGAACTCATTGTTTGGATGGTTTAAATTTAAGTGTTTTAACATTATGAGTTCCAGGAACATTTCTGTATATGGTTCAGAGTTTTAAAGTTAAAACTAATATACTTATTTTTTTTATATAATTTTCGAAGCTATTATTTTGTAAATGCTGGTTGATAGATATGATTATAGATAAACGACGTTTAGTGCAAACAAAAGCTTTAATTACAGAAAACATTTCGCTCTGAGAGCGAAACATCATCCATAATAAATGTTTGCTCTGCACCATGTGTCTCTGTACACGTTTTTTTCTTAAAAAAATTAATGTTTAGCATTAAACCCTTGAGAAACTCGTTTTCTTTCATAAAACTTCGCTAGTCAACCAAAATAATCAAAATATGCAGAAGTTATTGATAAAATATAAAACTAGTGAAATCTCTCATTTTGTATTTTCAGAAATATTTTTGCAAAAGAAATTGCAACAACAGCAACAAAAAAGCGAATTAAGTGGACCCCCGCTTAACGATCACCTCCAAATGCGACAAATTATGTAAGTGTATTTATGTAAGTGCGTTTGTACGTGTATGTTTGGGGGTCTGAAATGGACTAATCTACTTCACAATATTCCTTATGGGAAAAAATTCGGTCAGTACTGGCACCTGAACATACTACTGGAATGAAAAAAGTTCGTTAACCGGGGGTCCACTGTATTCTGTTGAACTGCAAGTGTAACCAACGTAGATGTTAGCAGTAAATAAGATGATTCACCGTGTTGAACGCTTAAATAATAGCCACTGATTTTACTGAAGGCGAGTGGCTTAGTGAGGGAGGTAGGGAGTGAGGGAACGAGGGAGATAGGATTGGAGCGAGGATATGCATAGGATTGGAGGGAGGATATGCATAGGATTGGAGGGAGGATATGCATAGAACTGGAGGGAGGATATGCATAGAACTGGAGGGAGGATATGCATAGAACTGGAGGGAGGATATGCATAGAACTGGAGGGAGGATATGCATAGGACTGGAGGGAGGATATGCATAGGATTGGAGGGAGGATATGCATAGGATTGGAGGGAGGATATGCATAGAACTGGAGGGAGGATATGCATAGGACTGGAGGGAGGATATGCATAGGATTGGAGGGAGGATATGCATAGGATTGGAGGGAGGATATGCATAGGATTGGAGGGAGGATATGCATAGGATTGGAGGGAGGATATGCATAGGATTGGAGGGAGGATATGCATAGGATTGGAGGGAGGATATGCATAGGATTGGAGGGAGGATATGCATAGAACTGGAGGGAGGATATGCATAGGATTGGAGAGAGGATATGCATAGGATTGGAGGGAGGATATGCATAGAACTGGAGGGAGGATATGCATAGGATTGGAGGGAGGATATGCATAGGATTGGAGGGAGGATATGCATAGGATTGGAGGGAGGATATACATAGGATTGGAGGGAGAATATGCATTGGATTGGAGGGAGGATATGCATAGGATTGGAGGGAGGATATGCATAGAACTGGAGGGAGGATATGCATAGGATTGGAGGGAGGATATTCATAGGATTGGAGGGAGGGAGTGGTAGAAAGGGCGGACATGAAGAGAGCAGTTGAAAAGAGATGGGGAGACACTGAGGGAAGAGTTGAAAAGAAGAAACGAGGGAGGATAAAGAGGAATAATAGGAATAAATAAAACCAGGAAAGAGATAGGGAAAATAGAGTACATAAGAGTACGTTTGAACCTTCTCTTCTAAAGCCAAGTTACCAGCACAGGACTAAACTACTGTCTAGTTATCACTAATATTTACTAGAAAATAAGATCAGTGTGATGAAGCGGAAGGCTCTCTCCCCACCCTCCAATTCTTTATGAAAGAATGAAGAGACTTACCATGCATTGAAAATCTTGGAATCAAAACTTTTTAAAACTAGAATGTAGAGCTAGGACTTGCTAATGCTATTTTTGCTGTTGCCACGATTACTGTTACTACTACTGTTGATGCTACTACGACTGTTATCTATTGAGTATACCTTTCTGAAAAGAGAATTGGATACACATAAATAGTCCCCAAGTAATAGATTTAATAGAATCCGAAATTTAAAACAAAATATTTCATTCTTTACCTAATGAACGAAATGTCGATGATATTCAGAACGTCTTAGAATTATCTGTTCTGTTCTTCTAACATTCTGCAAGCCAAAAAGAGGCCTTTCTTAGATAAGTTTTTGCATGTCCAGATTTATAGATATGAGTCTTTCTTAACGGGGAATATGTTTTAAACATGATGTAAGGGTTGCCCCCAGTCTCTCCACTCTTCTGAGGTTTATCATCAATGTTTACGGAATTTGGGAACCAAAACTGAGTAGCATCTTCAGACTGTGGTCAGAAAAGTGCCTCGCGACGTGTCAATATGAGAAAGAGAGACAGAGGGAGGGAAAGAGAGAGAGAGAGAGAGAGAGAGAGAGAGAGAGAGAGAGGGAGGGAGGGGGGGGGTAAGTCTGATGAAAAGTGCTGGAGAGAGCTGTGTGTAATAACCTTAAAAGCAAAATGTGGTCCAGCGTCACAGTTTTGCATCTAGGTCGAGGACCAAGTATTACCTGTGTGGTTATAAGGCAGCTTTCTCTCTCTCTCTCTCTCTCTCTCTCTCTCTCTCTCTCTCTCTCTCTCTCTCTCTATTTTTACCGCTTCTTCAGTTTCTCCTGTCTTTCAACCCTATTTTTTAGTTCTCGATCTTGAACTCACCATCTTCCTTCTCTTTCTCCTTGTTCCTCTTCCTCAATCTCTTGTTCCTCATTTTCCTTTTCCTTCTTTCAAGCCATTTTTTTTCCACTTCAAGACATCTCTCCGGTTTCTATTTCTATCTCTTGACATCTTCTGCCAAAACATCCAACTTTAACCTTAACTCTGTTAGATAAATCGTCACTTACATGACTTAGTTTTGAAAAGTTTTCTCGACTCTTTGAAGTCACGTAATTAAATCTGTTAAGTTAACCACGACTGTTAAGTTAATGTTGCCTGAACTATGTTAAAGAATCGTAATAAGGGCAATTATGTGTCTAGGTCACCGCATAATGGGGAAAATAGGTGACAGGGAATGCCGAAAAAAAGGAATTCTAATACGCAAAATAGGACATTACAGAACTAATAGAATATACAGCATATTTAGGTCACTAAATTAGCAATGTATTTATAACAGTGGTAATAATAGAGAAAGTAGATGACCATTATAAGAAAAATAGGTGATTATATGGAAAATAAGTACTCTGTTAATAATGTTGAGAAAGCAGCTGACAGCTTAATTAGGTTCCAAATGGTTAGGTAAATAGGTGACCAAGTTAGGTTAGGTTAGGTAAGGTTCGTCAGGAAACAGGACAAATGTTTCCTGACGCGGGTCTTAGTCAGATGATGACCCGCCTTTGGAGCTTTTGGTCATCTGACCGAGGCCTTCCGCTGGCTTACCGGTCCACCCCTTTAAAAATTATGGTCATTTATAACCTGGTGACCAAGTGTAATGGGTAGTTGCTGCTGCTGTCTTCATGGTAGCTGCTGCTTCTGTCTTCATGGTAGTTGCTGCTTCTGTCTTCATGGTAGCTGCTGCTACTGTCTTCATGGTAGTTGCTGCTTCTGTCTTCATGGTAGCTGCTGCTACTGTCTTCATGGTAGTTGCTGCTTCTGTCTTCATGGTAGCTGCTGCTACTGTCTTCATGGTAGTTGCTGCTTCTGTCTTCATGGTAGTTGCTGCTTCTGTCTTCATGGTAGTTGCTGCTTCTGTCTTCATGGTAGCTGCTGCTACTGTCTTCATGGTAGTTGCTGCTTCTGTCTTCATGGTAGTTCCTGCTTATGTCTTCATGGTAGTTGCTGCTTTTGCCTTCATGGTAGTTCGTGTTTCTGTCTTCATTGTAGTTCCTGCTTCTGTCTTCATGGTAGTTACTGCTTCTGTCTTCATGGTAGTTCCTGCTTCTGTCTTCATGGTAGTTACTGCTTCTGTCTTCATGGTAGTTCCTGCTTCTGTCTTCATGGTAGTTACTGCTTCTGTCTTCATGGTAGTTCCTGCTTCTGTCTTCATGGTAGTTCCTGCTTCTGTCTTCATGGTAGTTCCTGCTTCTGTCTTCATGGTAGTTGCCGCTTCTGTCTTCATGGTAGTTGCCGCTTCTGTCTTCATGGTAGTTCCTGCTTCTGTCTTCATGGTAGTTGCTGCTTCTGTCTTCATGGTAGTTCCTGCTTCTGTCTTCATGGTAGTTCCTGCTTCTGTCTTCATGGTAGTTGCTGCTTCTGTCTTCATGGTAGTTCCTGCTTCTGTCTTCATGGTAGTTCCTGCTTCTGTCTTCATGGTAGTTGCTGCTTCTGTCTTCATGGTAGTTGCCGCTTCTGTCTTCATGGTAGTTGCTGCTTCTGTCTTCATGGTAGTTGCTGCTTCTGTCTTCATGGTAGTTGCCGCTTCTGTCTTCATGGTAGTTGCCGCTTCTGTCTTCATGGTAGTTGCCGCTTCTGTCTTCATGGTAGTTGCTGCTCCGGTTAATTTTCACGTAACCGGACACCCAGTTAGGTAACCGAACACAAGGGTCATAACATTAGCATTTTTATTTTCATTATGACTCGCAAAACCCGCAGGGGCCATACAGCTCCTGGAGAATGAGATGTAATGAGGGACTGACGGAACAAACACACAAACAAAGGCTTTACAGCCTTTACCAGAACAATTAAAGTCACTACAATGGGTTCAGCGCTCAGTGTGTGTGCCATCACTGTCCATTAGATTATACTTTGTCATCAGTCTATTAAAATGCAATAGTCGGGCAATTAGGAAGTGTGTGTGTTTGTTGCTCATTGCAATCACTTGTTTATTGCCCTGTAAATACAGCTCAATAATGTCAGTTTGTGTGTGTGTGTGTGTGTGTGTGTGTGTGTGTGTGTACACACCTAATTGTGGTTGCAGGGGTCGAGACTCAGCTCCTGGCCCCGCCTCTTCACTGAATGCTACTAGATCATCTCTCTCCATGCTCCAGGAGCTTTATCATACCTCATGCTGAAGCTATGTATGGTTCCTGCCTCCATTACCTCACTTGCTAGGCTATTCAACTTCCCTGACTACTCTGTGATTGAAGAAATACTTCCTAACATTCTTTTGACTCATCTGGGTCTTCAACTTCCAATTGTGACCCTTTGTTTTTGTATCCCCTCTCTGGAACATCCTGTCTCTGTCCACCTTGTCTATTCCCCGCAGTATCTTGTATGTCGTTATCATATCTCCCCTTACCCTTCTGTCCTCCAGTGTCGTCAGTCCGATTTCCCTCAACCTTTCATCGTACGACATTCCCCTAAGTTCTGGAACTAGCTTTGTTGCAAACCTTTGTACTTTCTCTAACTTCTTGACGTGTTTGACCAGGTGTGGGTTCCAGACTGACGCTACATACTCCAGTATGGGCCTGACGTACACAGTGTTCAGTGTCTTGAACGATTCCTTATTAAGGTATGTGTGTGTGTGTGTGTGTGTGTGTATGTGTGTGTGTGTGTGTGTGTGTGTGTGTGTGTGTGTGTGTGTGTGTGTGTGTGTGTGTGTGTGTGTGTGTGTGTGTGTGTGTGTGTGTGTGTGTGTGTGTGTTTGTGTGTGTAAACGTTCATTTTATGGTACTAGTATGAATTTTGTTCAGCGGCGGCTCTTCCTGTAAATTATGAGTTCGTTTTGTTTCTGTTCCAGCGTCTCAGTGTTGCAGTCGAGAGAGGCAATGCCTGTAGCATCTTAGCAACGCGCCTCAGCCCTGAGAAGCTGGAGGAAATATCTGAAGCGTAAATATTGCCAAACTTTTACATATATGAATCCTGGAAAAGCCGTTACGAATAATTGTCAATGAATAAACAAAACAAAATGGACGGGTAATCGAACCGAGGTCCGTTATGTACTAGGCCCTGTGATGTACCAATCAATCAAGAAAGTTTTGATATGAGAGTTTTCGCTTTAACGACTAATACTTCTGTAACAAGTCGCAGATATGTTGCAAAATCATGAAAAGTGCATGAAATAGCTTCAAGAGAAAGTCTCTCTCTCTTTCTCTCTCTCTCTCTCTCTCTCTCTCTCTCTCTCTCTCTCTCTCTCTCTCTCTCTCTCTCTCTCTCTCTCTCTCTCTCTCTCTCTCTCCATCTCCTTCCTCTCCATAAACACGAACTTAACATGAATGTACACCGGGCAGAGTGTATTGCTCAATATTCGAGGCCTTATGTGTATCTATTAACCGAACAGCGTCCATTAAACCGAATATACAAGCCAGCTAAAGGCCACATGATCGGTAAAACTTCTCATTTCATCGGCTTTATGTGGAGACGTTTCCCAGAAAAGCTTCCACTGGAGAATGACCCTTACTGAGGGAGGTACCAAGGGTGACAATGCCTCTCCGTTCTCAGCAGTTACCTTTGGAGCACATAGTGTAATACTGTCATTCATTGACTACCTGGCTAAAGGAAGATGTATATGATGAAGGAGACGGTATAATTAAAACCCTTCATACACACACACATACACACTTAACACCGGCAAGTCACCTGGGTGAGAGTAGGAAACAGTCATAGACTGAACTGTATCTCGGAACCAGGAGCTATGAATCGACCTTTGCAACCACAGTTAGGTGGGTACAGCTGATACGTGACCCCTCCCACCAGAGTACTTATCTCAATCAAGTTGAGAGAATTAAACAGAAATGAGTAAAATACCCTCTACAGATGTTTACATAGATTAAAATAGTTCTTGTATTATTTATACTCTGCTCCAGGTATTTTGCAATAATGGTGAGTATGTGGTTCAATGTATGCACAGTGGTTTTGACTTTCTTCCATCTATAGCAATATTGCATAGCTCCTGACGAAGCACTGGTTACAGTGTAAAAAGGCCTAGAGCCAATCCATGGTTTGCCAAACAGGCCAGTGTCAGTACGCTACTTTCCATCTGAGACAACTTTTCTGTTAATCTACCTGTTGCCGTTCTTGCAACACGGCATAGCTTTTGATAACACATGGAGACATGTGAGAGATCTTAAGCTGAAGATTTTCATCTCCTATTGGCTTGTTAAGATAGCCTGTCTGCGATTGTATAGCATTTATATATATATATATATATATATATATATATATATATATATATATATATATATATATATATATATATATATATATATATATATATATATATATATATATATATATATATATATATATATATATATATATATATATATATATATGCAATAAGATCACAGTAAACAGGTGATTTTAAAATATGCAAAACAACCACTGTGAAAGAGTAAAATTCCAAGAGCTTTCCCGACTACTCACATTGTCAAGGAACTATGAAAGTAATACATCAAAGGAAGGCAATTAAAGGGCTTAGACTGAGAAAGTTGTATCAATTGAGCAAGTCCATGGTTGACAGAAATATAATTGAATCTTGTTTCATAAAAAGCAGTTTTGAAAATAATATGAATATTTCCTTATTTTTATATAAATTAGACTCATTTATAATTAATAAAATTTGGCTAGAGTTTAGTACTACATTGGACAAATAATAAACCTTATTTCTTGGGTAGAATATTTTGTTAGTGGGATGTCGAGAGGACCTGTCTAGTTGGACCAGCGGACCTACTGCAGTGTTCCTCTTTTCTTATGAGTCCGGTATTGTCGCGCGTCAGGTGTTTCTTTGTTGTGGGAGTTGACTGTGAGGTGTGGTCTAAGCCCTTTAATTGCCTTCCTTTGATGTATTACTTTTATAGTTCCTTGACAATGTGAGTAGTCACGAAAGCGCTTGGAATTTCGCTACTCTTTCACAGTAGTTGTTTTGCATGTATATATATATATATATATATATATATATATATATATATATATATATATATATATATATATATATATATATATATATATATATATATATATATATATATATATATATATATGTCGTGCCGAATATGTAAAACTGGTCATTTAGCAAGAACTCATTTAAAGAACTCATTTTAAGTTCTTCCTGAAAATTCCTCTTATAGGTTTAAAGATATATTTTTTTCATTAATGCTGATGTAAAAACTTTTAATTTTGCACCAAAAGAATCTTAGAAAACTTACCTAACCTTATTACAACAAGTGCAATTTATTTAAGCCTAACCCAACTAAATGTATTTTAGATTTATTTACAGTAATTTAAAACTAAACAAACACAGTGAAATATATTTTTTTCGTTAGGTTCAGAATGATTTTGGCGAAATTATTGCATACACAAATTTTCACTTGTCCTATATGGCAAGATGAGCGTTGCTATTTAAGCCAAGATGGCAAGTTCTGCCTATTCGGCACGACATATATATATATATATATATATATATATATATATATATATATATATATATATATATATATATATATATATATATATATATATATGTATATATATATAATATATATATATATATATATATATATATATATATATATATATATATATATATATATATATATATATATGTCGTGCCGAATAAGCAGAACTTGCCATCTTGGCTTAAATAGCAACGCTCATCTTGCCATATAGGACAAGTGAAAATTTGTGTATGCAATAATTTCGCCAAAATCATTCTGAACCTAACGAAAAAAATATATTTCACTGTGTTAATTTAGTATTAAATTATTGTAAACAAATCTAAAATATATTTAGTTGGGTTAGGCTAAATAAATTCTTCTTGTTATAATAGGTTGTGGAAGACATTTTTCTAGTTCTTTGACAAGATTTACAAATTGCATTAATAATAAAAAATATCTTCAAACTATAAGAAAGTTTTAGAAAGGACTTAATTTTAAATGAATTCTTGTTAATTGACCCAGTTTTATATTCACACAATATATATTCTATATATATATATATATATATATATATATATATATATATATATATATATATATATATATATATATATATATATATATATAATATATCAACTGCTCTTCGTGATGACACTGTGCTCTTGGAGATTCTGAAGTTGCAGGGGTTGGTGGATGAATTTGGTAGGGTGTGCAAAGAAGAAAATTGAAAGTGAATACAGGAAAGAGTAAGGTTATGAGGATAACAAAAGATTAGGCGATGAAAGATTGGATATCAGATTGGAGGAGAGAGTATGGAGGAGGTGAATGTATTCAGATATTTGGGAGTGGACGTGTCAGCGGATGGGTCTATGAAAGATGAGGTGAATCATAGAATTGATGAGGGGAAAAGGGTGAGTGGTGCACTTAGGAGTCTCTGGAGACAAAGAACTTTGTCCTTGGAGGCAAAGAGGGGAATGTATGAGAGTATAGTTTTACCAACGCTCTTATATGGGTGTGAAGCATGGGTGATGAATGTTGCAGCGAGGAGAAGGCTGGAGGCAATGGAGATGTCATGTCTGAGAGCAATGTGTGGTGTGAATATAATGCAGAGAATTCGTAGTTTGGAAGTTAGGAGGAGGTGCGGGATTACCAAAACTGTTGTCCAGAGGGCTGAGGAAGGGTTGTTGAGGTGGTTCGGACATGGGAATCGGCCATTGTGATAATAAATATATATATATATATATATATATATATATATATATATATATATATAATTGTACCCACGAACGAGTGGTATTCATCAATAACAACATTGCGACTAGCCAAGGAGTTGAACCCATGCTACTTTGGCCAGCCTCGTGGTGAGCGTAAGACACATGACGCACTAGTCCAAGGGACCACACAATTATACAATAACAATAACAATGATTTTTTCCTTCAAATGGAACAATTTTCAACAATTACTTGAAAAGCCAGTAAAATGTTTAGCATTTAATGCTCTAAGATAGAAACAGAAACTATTACTTAATGATCCCCAGGCCAGCCTTGCTATTTATCCCACTTAAGTAACTGCTAGAAAATGGTCTGCGGAGCAGAAGTTGAAAATGAAATTGAAACGGAATTCTTCCCTCGGTGGAAGCAACGAAGATGCTAAGATTTAATGAGTTTCTTCTCTAATCTCGTAATAAAGAGGGAAGACCTGAGTATAATTAGTTTTCTATTGCCAATCACGAGTAGATGAACATTAAATGAGTATATTTCTACGTGTAGATACCTGTTTATGGGTAGATATAAATTCATATATAGATGTATGTGATAAATACACAGATTTATTAATTCGTAGATAACTATGTGTAGATTATCTCTTCATGCGTAAATAGCTACCAGTGCGTAGACATCTATTCCTGCGTGTATTATCCGTTAAAAGATATCTATCAATGCACTGATTTCCCTCTATCTTTTGGTTGAGAGCCAAAGAAACAGCCCCTATAAACAGGACTTTAGGGGTTATACAGTCAATGAGTAATTGTATGTAATCATGGGTGATCTAAGGAAGGGGAGGCTAATTCTAATGTCTGCCAACAGGAACCTTTCATGCAATAATTTAAAAAAGTTTCGGGTGTTCTTCAAGTTGATAATGTGATTCACTTGCGCTTAGGTCACTTTGAACAATTTTATTGGATATGCTTCGGTCCTGGAAGCTTGGCCATTTCAAACGAGTGACCATGGAGCCAAGACTGACCACGGTCCTGGAAGCTTGGCCATTTCAAACGAGTGACCATGGAGCCAAGACTGACCACGGTCCTGGAAGCTTGGCCATTTCAAACGAGTGACCATGGAGCCAAGACTGACCACGGTCCTGGAAGCTTGGCCATTTCAAACGAGTGACCACGGAGCCAAGACTGACCACGGTCCTGGAAGCTTGGCCATTTCAGATGAGTGACCATGGAGCCAAGACTGACCACGGTCCTAGGACCAAAACGTAGCCAGTAAGAATGTTGTGTGTGCACTGATGTCTTTCAGTTGTCAGTTGTCATTACCGTCTATGGATAACTAGGATTAATAGAACATAATCCTGGGGTTTTCTCCCTTTCCAGGGTCTGTGGGTAACTCCAATTCATTAGATCAAGAGCACTTCACCAGCATCAAGGCACGTCCCCTTACCTCTTGAAGACAATGATCGACGTAATTGCCCCTGTAACTCAAGACTGGCTAATAAAACCAGTTGTCGTAACTCGCAATTGCTGGTAAAACAAAGAATTTCTCGTAACTTACAGTGGTACCTCCGCCGTCCTTACTACTTGAAACTTACCGCAGGCGGCTCGGCTCCATTAGGGACCTCCCAGGTACAATTAAGACAAGGTGAAGTAAATTTCTTAATTAGAACTCCCTGCGTGTACCCAAAGGACCTTCCACCTAGCTGCAGAGTCAACTTGACTTTGTTGTTGATGAGTTATTCTTGAATGTTTTCTGTTTCATTGCTCTCCTTCTTTTCACAATTCTGGCTTTTATTACTATTACTACTTCCTCATTTTCCAAAAGTCTTTTGTCTCCATCTCTTCCTCTTCATCCTCCTAGTCATTCTTTTCTACCTCCTAATCCTCCTCTTTTAC
>NC_091336.1:20037305-20054805 GCF_038502225.1 Cherax quadricarinatus
CTTGACCCAAGGAAATTATAACTACTTATCCTCGAGCCAAACCTGATTACCCCACATTCCCCAGGTGCTGTATTACCTCTGCGGTTCCAAAGTGTCGCTATGAAATAATAATAATAATAATAATAATAATAATAATAATAATAATAATAATAATAATAATAATAATAATAATAATAATAATAATAATTGGATAATATTAATAACAATTAGATAATAGTATTAAAAACAATTTGATAATACTAATGTTAATAATAATAATAATGATAATAATAATAATAATAATAATAATAATAATAATAATAATAATAATAATAATAATAATAATAATAATCTGCCCATAAAACACCTATTGAATACTACTGAAAATGCTTCGTTCATTAAAGTTCATTAAAGTAGTAATCCGTCTATAAATTATCAGTCAGGAATACTTTAATCCCCAAATTGGGATTTAAGTAAACTCTTATGTGTATGTACACAGATATATAATCCTCTCTGTAGGTAAACGCAGATATATAATCCTCTCTGTATGCATGCACAGAGATGCACTTCGCTTTGTATATTCCCCTACAAGAGTCTCTCTCTCTTTCTCTTTTACACACTTCAGTTTTACAGAGTAAGACCGATTATCCTATCTTAGCTTATTTCAAAACATAGATTTATCTAAGGTATCCTACCTTACCTTTGCAATGCGACCCACAACCATCGCTAAAATCCGGTTACCTACTTGCTGCTAGGTGAACTGGGGCAAAAACGTATAAGGAAATATGCCTGTGTCCACACGTGCCGGGGATCTATCCACAGACCTTTAATGTGTGAGTTGAGTGTACTACCAACCAAGCCAGGGGATATCTCTTTCTCTGAGTATGCACACAGATACACACCTCTCACTATAAATGCAGAGATACACCTCACAGTGTATACATACAAAGATGCACTCTTTTCAGAGAATATACACAGATACATACCTCTCAGGGTAAATACACATAGATACTCCTTACAGCACCGTGTCTTCCTTTGCAGATGACACCCGAATTTGCATGACAGTGTCCTCCATTGAAAACACCGCAAGACTCCAGGCGGACATCAACCAAATCTTTAAATGGGCCGCAGAAAACAATATGAAGTTCATTGATGAGAAATTTCAACTACTCCGATATGGAAAACGTGAGGAAATTAAAACTATATCGGAGAAAAAAAAATTCCAACCACACAATAGAGCAACAAACTAATGTAAAAGACCTGGGAGTTATCATGTCAGAGAATCTCACCTTCAAAGACCATAACACTGTATCAATCGCATCTGCTAGAAAAATGACAGGATGGATAATAAGAACCTTCAAAACTAGGAATGCCAAGTCCATGATGACACTCTTCAGGTAGCTTGTTCTATCTAGGCTGGAATATTGCTGCACACTAACAGCACATTTCAAGGCAGGTGATATTGCTGACCTAGAAAATGTACAGAGAACCTTCACGGCACACATAACTGCGATAAAACACCTCAATTACTGGGAACGCTTGAAGTTCCTCAACCTGTACTCCCTAGAACGTAGGCGGGAGAGATACATGACTATATACACTTGGAAAGTTCTAGAGGGATTAGTACTAAACTTGCACACGAAAATCACTCCCTATGAAAGCAAAAGACTCGGCAGACGATGCAACATCCACCCAATGAAAAGCACGGGTGCCACTAGCACGATAAGAGACAATACACTAAGTGTCAGGGGTCCAAGACCGTTCAACTGCCTCCCAGCATACATAAGGGGTATTACCAATAGACCCCTGGCTGTCTTCAAGAAGGCACTTGACAGGCACATCAAGTCAGTACCTGACCAGCCGGGCTGTGGTTCGTACGTCGGGTTGCGTACGGCCAACAATGACAGCTTGGTTTATCAGGCTATGATCCACCATGATGCCTAGTCACACACCGGGCCGCGGGGGCGTTGACCCCCGAAACCCTCTCCAGGTATACGTTATATACTTGCCTAGAGATGCATTCCTTTCAGAGTATACATACAGATATAAACCTCTCAGTACGACTACTCTGAATTCTCTGTTTTCCTAGCGTAGAATCCTTCAAGTTGAAGCCTCCTAATGAAGCCTCATTCAGTGTTTCATATCCTTACTCGGCTGTGTCGAGAAAGGTGGAGGTAATGAAGCTTAGACCAGCTCCAGTTTATTATGTGGGATGCCTCCATACTGGGCTCTTAATCCAAGGACTCTGAGTTATTCTTCCCTTCCTCGAATCATACTTAATTACCTTCCTTTCTCTGTATGAACCTCGGGAGTAGAGGTGTGTGCGTTAAGTGTTTAATTCCTATTTAAGGGAATAAATTAAGAATGCTATTGTAAAGTAAATTGAAGTTAATTACTTTCTTTTGAGTCTGTCTGTCTGTCTGTCTGTCTGTCTGTCTGTCTGTCTGTCTGTCTGTCTGACCGCCTGTCTCTCTGTCTGTCTGTCTGTCAGTCTGTCTGTCTGTCTGTCTGTCTGTCTGTCTGTCTGTCTGTCTCTGTCTGTCTGTCTGTCTCTCTCTCTCTCTCTCTCTCTCTCTCTCTCTCTCTCTCTCTCTCTCTCTCTCTCTCTCTCTCTCTCTCTCTCTCTCTCTCTCTCCCACCGATAAAGTTATGCTATCTTAGTGTGTGAGTGCTTGTGTGTGATTGTGTGTGTGTGATTGTGTGTGTGTGTGTGTGTGTGTACTCACCTATTTGTGGTTGCAGGGGTCGAGTCATAGCTCCTGGCCCCGCCTCTTCGCTGATTGCTACTAGGTCCTCTCTCTCCCTGCTCCATGAGCTTTATCATACCTCGCCTTAAAACTATGTATGGTTCGCACCTCCACTACTTCACTTTCGAGGCTATTCCACGGCTTGACTACTCTATGACTGAAGAAATACTTCCTAACATCCCTTTGATTCATCTGAGTCTTCAACTTCCAATTGTGACCTCTTGTGTCTGTGTCCCATCTCTGGAACATCCTGTCTTTGTCCACCTCGTCTATTCCGCGCAGTATTTTATATGTCGTTATCATGTCTCCCCTGACCCTCCTGTCCTCCAGTGTCGTCAGGCCGATTTCCCTCAACCATTCTTCGTAGGACAATCCCCGTTGCTCTGGGACTAGTCTTGTTGCAAACCTTTGCACTTTCTCTAATTTCTTGACGTGCTTGACTAGGTGTGGATTCCAAACCGGTGCTGCATACTCCAGTATGGGCCTGACGTAAATGGTATACAGAGTCTTGAACGAATCCTTACTAAGGTATCGGAACGCTATCCGTAGGTTTGCCAGGCGCCCGTATGCTGCAGCAGTTATCTGATTGATATGCGCCTCAAGAGATATGCTCGGTGTTATACTCACCCCCAGATCTTTTTCCTTAAGTGAGGTTTGCAGACTTTGGCCATCTAAACTATATTGTGTCTGCGGTCTTCTTTGCCCTTCCCCAATCTTCATGACTTTGCATTTGGCAGGGTTAAACTCAAGGAGCCAGTTGCTGGACCAGGCTTGTAGCCTGTCCAGGTCTCTTTGTAGTCCTGCCTGATCCTCATCCGATTTGATTCTTCTCTTTAACTTCACATCATCCGCAAACTAGGACACTTCTGAGTCTATCCCTTCCGTTATGTCATTCACATATACCAAGAACGGCACAGGTCCTAGAACTGACCCCTGTGGAACCCCGCTTGTCACAGGCGCCCACTCTGACACCTCGTCACGTACCATGACTCGTTGTTGCCTCCCTGTCAGGTATTCTCTGATCCATTGCAGTGCCTTTCCTGTTATGTGTGCCTGATCCTCTAGCTTTTGCAGTAACCTCTTGTGAGGAACTGTGTCGAAGGCCTTCTTGCAGCCCAAAAAAATGCAGTCGATCCACCCCTCTCTCTCTTGTCTTACTTCTGTCACCTTGTCATAAAACTCTAGTAGGTTTGTGACACAGGATTTTCCCTCCCTGAAACCATGCTGGTTGTCAATTATACACTTGTTTCTTTCCAGGTGCTCCACCACTCTCCTCCTGATGATCTTCTCCATGACCTTGCATACTATACACGTTAGTGATACAGGTCTGTAGTTTAGTGCCTCATGTCTGTCTCCCTTCTTAAAAATTGGGACTACATTTGCCATCTTCCATACCTCGGGGAGTTGCCCAGTTTCAAATGATGTGTTGAAGACCTTTGTTAATGGTACACACAATATCTCTGCTCCCTCTTTAAGGACCCACGGAGAGATGTTGTCTGGTCCCACCGTCTTTGAGGTGTCAAGTTCGCATAGCAGCTTCTTCACCTCCTCCTTGGTTATATGTACCTCATCCAGCACTTGTTCGTGCACCCCGCTGCTCTGATTTCCTGGAGTCCTACTGGTTTCCACTGTAAATACTTCTTTAAATCTCGTGTTGAGCTCCTGACATACCTCCCGGTCGTTTCTTGTGAATTCCCCATCACCCTTCCTTAGTCTGATTACCTGGTCCTTGACTGTTGTTTTCCTCCTGATGTGGCTGTACAACAGCTTCGGGTCAGTCTTGACTTTCGATGCTATGTCATTTTCGTATTGCCGCTGAGCCTCCCTTCTTATCTGTGCATATTTGTTTCTGGCTCTTCGGCTAATCTCTTTATTTTCCTGAGTTCTCTGTCTTCTGTACCTTTTCCATTCTCTAGTACACCTATTTTTTGCCTCCCTACACCTTTGGGTGAACCAAGGACTCGTTCTGTTCTTCCCATTATTTCTGTTTCCCTTGGGAACAAACCTCTCCTCCGCCTCCTTGCATTTTGTTGCGACATAGTCCATCATTTCTTGTACTGGTTTTCCTGTCAGTTCCCTCTCCCACTGAATGTCTTGAAAGAAGTTCCTCAAGCCTGAGTAGTTCCCCCTTTTGTAGTTTGGTTTTTCCCACCCTATTCCTGCTGCTCTCTCCACTTGGAGCTCAACTATGTAGTCGAAGCACAGAACCACATGATCACTAGCTCCCAGGGGGCTTTCATACATGATATCCTCGATGTCAGAACTACTCAAGGTGAATACAAGGTCCAGTCTTGCTGGTTCATCCTCTGCTTTCTCTCTGGTAGTGTCTCTAACATGTTGATGCATGAGGCTTTCCAGTACCACATCCATCATCTTGGCTCTCCATGTTTCGGGACCCCCATGGGGCTCCAGGTTTTCCCAGTCAATCTCCTTGTGATTGAAATCACCCATAACTAGTAACTTTGTTCCCCCCATGTGTGCTCTCTTGGCCACCTCGGCTAGTGTGTCGATCATTGCTCTGTTGCTCTCATCGTATTCTTCTCTTGGCCTCCTGCAGTTCTGTGGTGGGTTGTACATTGCTGCAATTATCACTTATGTCTCTCAGACTGGATTGTTCCTACTAAGTAGTCCCTTTCGCCCGTGCCGTCCATTCCTTCCATTTTCTCAAACCCCCACTGGTTTTTAATGAGCAGTGCAACTCCTCCTCCCCCTCTCCTCCCTCTGTCTTTCCTGAGGATTTGATATCCGGATGGAAAGATTGAATCTGTTATTATTATGGTGAGTTTTGTTTCTGTGAGTGCTATTATGTCTGGGGATGTCTCCTTGATCCTTTCGTGCCACTCCTCATACTTATTTGTTATTCCATCTGCATTTGTATACCACACCTTCAACTTCTTTTCAAAGATTGTGGTCTGGGAGGTGTATTGGGGTTGGGGAAGTGGGAGACCTGATGAGGAACTATGGGTGGTTGCTGTGGGGGTGGAGTTTGTAATGCAGTGGGTGGGGGGCATTGGATGTGTCATGGATATTTTGGTTTAGAGTGTTTGGCTGCACTGGGGCTGACCTGGTTGGGAGGCTTCTACAGGAAGTTGTGAGGGAGGCTGCATTTGATCTTCCTGTGTCTGGGATCTCCTGTCTGTCTTCTCCATCCCCTCTCTTTCCTCCTTTCGCCTTTGTACCATCTCTCTCAGTTTCTGCCTTTCTGCTTGTGTTCTGTCGCGGTCGAGATACACCTTCCTGAATGCCGGCATGTCCCTTAATCGTGCTTTCTCCTGCATGATCTTGTTCCGAGTCGATTCTGCCTTGAAGGTCACTTTCACTGGCCGGGTTCTTTTTTTTACAAACCCCCCTATTCTCAGAAAATGTGATGTGGGTGGCCTTACTGTTATGTACAAGGCCAATATTGTCAAAATACCACACTTGGATCCACTTCGAGGACAGCGTGAAACAAGCTTTTATGCCACAAGACGGGCAGAAAGCAGCAACTTCACTCTGGCTGTACCCTTCTCCAGAACATCAATCCATCTGAGATCATATATACCCAGGATGACTCGAGTATGGAACACATTCGTACAGCATAATGATGTCAACGAGATAAAGTCAGTTGATCAAATGAAAATGCTGGCCCATAGATGGCTCCAACTTCATCCTGTTCCCTACTTGTATGTCTCATAACAATAAAAATGCTTTCAAATGAGCTGATGTAGGTAACAGCTCTTAGCTTGCCAATAAAGTTAGGAATCCTTAACCTGTAAATAGCTTGTCAATAAAACTAGGGATTCTTAACCTTGTCAAACCCTGTGTAAAAAAAAAAAAAAAAAAAAAAAAAAAAAAAAAAAAAAAAAAAAAGAGAGAGAGAGAGAGAGAGAGAGAGAGAGAGAGAGAGAGAGAGAGAGAGAGAGAGAGAGAGAGAGAGAGAGAGAGAGAGAATGAGAGTGACCAGTGTCACAACTGTCAATCACTGTCAAGATCCTTGGGACAATAATCTCAAGACAAATAATAGAGTTCTTTTGACTACCACTCACTACTTTGTGACCGTCAATATGGCTTCAGGAAAAGTTACTCTGCTCTTGATCTGCTGTTAATTTTCTCCACTAAATGGGACCAGTCACTGGTTGAATCCAAAGTCAGCTGTGTGGTAGCACTGGACATTGCCGGTGCTTTCGACTGAGTGTAACACCAGGGCCTCTAAGGGTAATTCTCAATGCAACAGAATCAGCAAGGCATCCCACTGGGGTAAGTGTTCCACAGGAAAGTGTGCTTGGGCCATTGTTATGGAATGTCTATTTCAATGACCTTCATTTCATTCCAGAATCGCAAGCATATGCAGACGACTGTACTTATCGACGACTTTATTTATCCAAGAGAAGAACTGCCAGCTGCGCTAAGCTAAATCAGTTACCGGCTAAGAGGTATATCAGACTTGGGAAGCCGAGGCAGGTAACATTTGCACCTGAAAAAACACAAATGATGATAGTCTCAAGGCACCATGATGGCAATGCCGGTGCACTAGTAAGTATGAATAGGTGAGTGTTGGTACCTGGGGAAGAATTTGATGCACGTGGGGTGAAATCTGACTCCAAACTGACCATGAAGAACCACACTGTAAATCTTGCAAACAAGGCATCCAGGAAGCTTACAGCACTTCGACGTTATCTCGCATTTGTTCGACAGTAGGGGTTTCAAGATTATGTATGAGGCATAAGTACGCTCACACCTTGAGTATGCTCCACTTTCTTGATTTGCCTGCCCCCCATCTCATCTGCGACTGCTTGACAGAATAGAGAACAGAGCAAGACGCCTCATCTCTCGCCTGGGCCCATCCTGGATAGATCTGTCATTTCAGCAGAGCCTTCAACACAGGAGGGATGTGGGCTGCCTTACTATTTTGTACAAGGCCAACATCGTAAAAGTACCACACTTGGCTCCACTTCGAGGACAGCGAGAAGAAAGCTTCTATACCACAAGACAGGCAGAAAGCAGCAACTTCACTCTGGCTGTAACCTTCTCTAGAACATCACTTCATCTGAGATCATTTATTCCCAGGATGACCGAGTATGGAACACATTCGTACAGCATTATGATGTCAACGAGATAGTCAGATGATTAAATGAAAATGCTGTGCCACAGATGGCTCCAACTTTATCCTGTTCCTTACTTGTGTCTCATAACAATAAAAATGCTTTCAGATGAGCTGATGTAGGTAACAGCTCTTAGCTTGTCAATAAAGTTAGAGATCTTTAGCCTAACCTTGTCAAACCCTGTGTAAAAAGAAGAAAGAGAGAGAGAGAGAGAGAGAGAGAGAGAGAGAGAGAGAGAGAGAGAGAGAGAGAGAGAGAGAGAGAGAGAGAGAGAGAGAGAGAGAGAGAGAGAGAGAGAGAGAGAGAGAGAGTGAGAGAGAGAGAGAGAGAGAGAGGGAGAGAGAGAAAGAGACAGAGAGACAGAGAGGGAGAGAGAATGAGAGAGAGTGAATGAGAGAGAGTAAACTCCCTTCGCTCCATTTGTTTGGTGGAGTTTAATGTAGCGAGGCTGTATATATCACAGGCAGGAGACACCGACACTTTGTCTTGAGTTGGACTGCCTGCCATCACCCGCTTCTCACTGCGAGGAATCCCGCTTCATACTGTCATGAAAAACATAAACAGGAGACACAGAAATGGTAGAAAAGGTAGCGAGATAAAAAAGCTCGAAGTACCGTATGCCTTTATTAAGTCGTTTCGGTCAAAGAGAGCTCATATTATATATATGTATAGTATGTATATATATATATATATATATATATATATATATATATATATATATATATATATATATATATACGTACATAGGTTAGAGTCTCCTTCGGCCAGAGATCAGTGTTTGTGTATATTTCACCTGCTCTTGCGAATTCCTTGCATTGTTAAAATCTCTAGTAAGGTTGATGCATGCAGGGGATGAGATGAAAAGCTGTAAGCCATCTCCCTGAAAGCTGGCTGCCTTGGATCAAACGTCTAGCGCAAGCTGGACTCCAAGGTATTGGTCCAGTGTGGTGAGAATGGTAAGGCATCTGTGTACCTTGTTCCAAGGTTCGTAGGTTCAGTCTCCTTCGGCCAGAGATCAGTGTTTGTGTATATTTGTCCTGCTCTTGCAGAATTCCTTGCATATATATATATATATATATATATATATATATATATATATATATATATATATATATATATATATATATATCTATCTATATATATATATATTTTATTATTATTATTATTTTTTTTTTTTTTATCACACTGGCCGATTCCCACCAAGGCAGGGTGGCCCGAAAAGAAAAACTTTCTTACCATCATTCACTCCATCACTGTCTTGCCAGAAGGGTGCTTTACACTACAGTTTTTAAACTGCAACATTAACACCCTCCTTCCTTCATATATATATATATATATATATATATATATATATATATATATATATATATATATATATATATATATATATATATATATATATATATGCAAACAATCGCAGACAGGCGATCTTAACTATGCAAGACAAGCCACAGGAGGGGGTGGAAATCTTTAGCTCATGTTCTGTCGCACTTCTCAGTGCGTCATCAGGAGCTATGCAATGCTGCAAGGTTGCAACTGAAGGAGTGAGGTGAAGTTTTTTATCAGAATAGCGCAGAGTGGGCCTGTCGGCTCCTCCTGGCTCTCTAAGAGACATATGTCTTGCCAAATAGGTAAAATTGGTCGATTATCAAGAAGTCGTTTAAAATTAACTCCTTTGTAAAATTTTCTCTTATACGTTTAAAAATATTTTTTTTTTCATTTATGTTATCGTAAAAAAATAAAATTTTGTACCACAAGAACATTAGAAAACCTACCTAATATTATTATAGAAAGCGCAATTTAATTTAGCCTAATCCAAGTAAAAATACTTTAGATAAGACTTCAATAATTTAATAGTAAACAAACACAAGGAAATATATTTTTTATGTTAGGTTCAAAATTATTTTTGAGAAATTTTTATATACACAGATTTTCGCTTGCCTTATTCGACAAGAAGATCCAAAATCGCAAGTTTTACCTATTCAGCACATTATATATACCTAGAGAGGGTTTTGGAGGTCATCGCTCCGGCTGCCCGGCCTGAGACCAGGCCTCGTGTTGGATCAGGGTCTGATCAACCAGGCTGCTACTGTTGGCCGCACGTAAACAGACGTACGAACCACGGCCCGGCTGATCTGGTATTGACTTTAGGTGCCTGTTCAGCGCCTTTTTGAAGACAGCCAGGGGTCTATTGGCAATCCCCCTTATGTATGCTAGGAGGCAGTTGGGCCTCTTGCGTTCCAAGGAGTACACACCAAGGGACTTCAACTGTTGCCAGTAATATAGGCTCTTTATCGTACTTATTTGTCCCGTAAATTCTCCAGGTCAGCAATTTCGCCTGTCTTGAAGAAGGCAGTTAGTGTACAACAGTATTCCAGCTTAAAGAGAATAAATGATTTGAAAAGAATCATCATGGGATTGGAGTTCCTAGTTTTGAAGGCTCTCATTATCCATCCTTTAGTTTTTCTAGCAGATGAGGTAGATACATTGCTGTGGTCCTTGAAGGTGAGACCCTCTGACATTGTCACTTCCAGGTCCTTCACATCAGTTTTCGCTCTATTGTGTGGTCAGAATTTGCTTTATTCCCTGATACAGTTTTAATTTCCTAAAGTTTTCCATATGTGAGTAGTTGAAATTTATCTTCATTGAACTTCATTTTATGTTCTGCGAGCCATTTAAAGATTTGGATGATGTCCGCTTGGAGTCTTGCAGTGTTTTCGATGAAGAACACTGTCATGGCAGTTCGGGTGTCATAAACCATACCCCCGGCCGGGATTGAACCCGCGGTCATAGAGTCTCAAAACTCCAGCCCGTCGCGTTAGCCACTAGACCAGCTAGCCACAATATACCTAGCCAATATACCTAGTTGGATGAATCTTATTGTGGCTAGCTGGTCTAGTGGCTAACGCGACGGACTGGAGTTTTGAGACTCTATGGTTTATTTGCAATCGTGTCATTACGATTTCTTGAGTCAAGTTCGGGTGTCATCCGCAACGGAAGACACGGAGCTATGGCTTACATCTGTGTGTAAGATACGAGGATGAGGAACAGGATGGGAGCGAGTACCGTGCATAATTCTAATTAATAATAAGTGCAACGATAAGCATTATTTGCATTACTTATCGAACGTAACTTATAAGAATGACAAGAAAACGTTTAGGTTTCGGGCTGAGAATACTATAGATCGATCTTCTTTTGCCGACTCTCTTATTTGCTTACAGATAAATGTCAGTGCAACAGCTACCGGCTGGGTAATGCTAGTAGTCACTTCTAGTAATCTTAGAGTTTCTTTTCGCCCTCCTCTGTGTGTGTATGTGTGTGTGTATGTAAGAGAGAGAGAGAGAGAGAGAGATAGAGAGAGAAAGAGAGAGAGAGAGAGAGAGAGAGAGAGAGAGAGAGAGAGAGAGAGAGAGAGAGAGAGAGAGAGAGAGAGAGAGAGAGAGAGAGAGAGAGAGAGAGTGAGAGAGATAATATAAATTAAAACTTTTTCAATCGTTCAGACTGAGAGGTGGTGGCCTCCGGATGGGTGTTGACTCAGCGATTAACATTGACAGGCTAAGGCAAATATGTACCTTATCATAGTCTGTTTGCACACTGAAATCAAAATTGGAGCCGGGCTAGAGGACTCTGTTACAGTACGTCGCCTACAGTAGGAAATTATTACCCTGGTCACCTCAGCTTCAATGGTGACTGTTATACTAGCTGAGTTGTATCTTATGATTATTGGATAAAAATAATCGAGATAGCTCAGTTATATTTCATATTTTAAAATTTTGTTCCTTCATGGTGGAGGGTGGGATGAATAAGCTGGTGCTGGTGAAGGGCTCTTGATGCAAGGAATTGGAGCCACCATCCTTTACCTTCGGTAAACTCTGACTAACCTCGTCTCCTCTCATTCCGCAGACAGTACACTATAATTTTTGCTTTTTTTTTAATAGCTTCCCCTCTGAATGTTATAATAATAGTAATAATAATAATAATAATAATAATAATAATAATAATAATAATAATAATAATAATAATAATAATAATAATAATAATAATACAATTATTATCAGAACTTTCACTTTAGTATGATATATTTGTATTTCCTTTTCCATTTTAACTAAAATTCAGTGTTTTAGGTCACTTTGCTGTGTCCTGCGATAGAGAATTTCACTTTTCTTACGGAAAGCGTTAAAAACATTTTACCGAGAGTGGACGAGCGCTAAGAGAAACAATGTTTTGATGATACACACTTTAAGTTTATCCACCATGAAATAAGCGTGGTAAGCCCTATCCAAAGTTTTCCCCGAGAGTCACAGTTCTTGAGGTAGCTCCACACGCAATAAAATGGTTGAAATCAGGCACTTGTAATCACGGAAGGAAGGAAGATGTTGAAGTCAACCTATTTTTCGTAGTCAAATCTAATTTTCTGGATGAAGCGCTGCAGAGCTTCTTAAAAGTCTCGGCAAGACTCGCATGAAATTACTTCGTCAGCTACCAGTGAGTGTAGAGCCCTCTGATAATTCGGTAGAAAACTCTTGGGAGGTAGCAGAAAGCTTCCATGAGGCAGGAGAACTATACTGTAAGCAAATATGTTTTTTCTGGGAGGCATCAGGGTTCCAATACCTTCTAACATTGGAACCCTTCCAAGAGGTTGTAAGAGGATCTTTCGGAGAGACTGAAGAGTTCTACTTTCTTCTGACAGTGGAACACTTCCAAGAGGTAGCAAGAGGATCTTCCAGGGAGGTAGCAGGGAAAGAACGGAATACTTGCGATTGTATTCTATAGATGCTTGATAAAGATAAGCTGCATGTCCTATCACAAAGTTCAATTGCGCGGGAGGGGATAAATTAAGCAAGAACTAATGGATAAACATCATTTTTTTTAATTAAAAATAGCGAAAAGTAAAGGAAGTATTTGACATTGATTCTATTTTAACGACTGGAGTTATAAACGACAATAAAGAAGGATTATGCAATGCAATTAATGTCTCACTAACCTACTGGACTATTAGGAAAAAGCTAAAAAGAGTTAAACAAAAACGAATCCAAATTTCCTACCGCAAACAATAATTAACGAACAAGCTCGTTCTGGGACAACGTTTCACTTTGTGATTTGATTATGCCCTACACAGAGTGTTCCTCTATGGAGGTCCCTTAATGCTTTTGATCCAAGGAACTTAGCTTGTATTACGATTCCATTTATCGAACCTTTCATTACCCAAGCGGTATATGACGTATACGGATTTAGCGTTTTCCCCTGATTAAGATAAACAAAATCTTCACACAACGTAGCGTCCAAACAGAAGCTAGTTTTGCCACCTGCATCATATCTTCAAAGGAATGAAATAGTTGAGTGGAATGTATATTATTTTACTGATGGAATGTGTAGGATACTGTCCTTTACAGATACTAGTATAGAAACTAGAAGAGCAGGCAGGGATAATGAAGGCTCAAATCGCCTGATCAGGATGGACTATTCTGACGAGTGGTGTCCCACTTGGATTCTTATTGGAACTGCTACTGTTTTGAAATGCATGTCTGAAGGAACTGAATTTTGTGTTTCTCTGGCAATATACAACTAATGAGAAGAGAAACATTAAAGTCCTGGACAGGTGACTATTAGATTTAAATCCCAGCATATACAAGGGCAATAAATAATAAAAAAAATAAGAAGAGTGAGAAAAAGACCTGGAATGTACAAGAGTAGAATAATATAATTGTTCAACAGTTTTTCATCATGTTACAAGTCATGGTTATAGTATTAAATAAAATTTGCTACCATTACATAAAGACAGAAAACTGTACTTAAGAGTGTAATATCCTCGCGTCAGCTATGACTGCATTACGACCCAATAGAAACGTCTCAAATCCAGCAGAAATCCAATATTATTACTTCATTTTTCCTGAGGTCGCTTGTTCAGCCCCATGTCTAAGGGGTCACGTGTCTTGACTTTATACATAACCTGCATCTACGGTAATGTGCACTTTTATTATTTGAAGAAAACTTCATAATTTTCTTTTGTGTTTCCATGTAGGCTCAGAAAAAAGATATCTAAAATCTGGCCTTAACCACATACAGGAAGTCGTTGAGCCTTACACATAACTAACTCGCTGAACGAAAATACTTATATATAAGAAAACAATGGCATTTTTACTTCGACGCGCGTGTCTTGACCATCATGCAAGCCAGCGAACAGAAAATAGATTTTTACCTCGGCTTTAGGGTACGGAGCGAAGGAAGCGTGATGACAGGGAAGACTTAAGCATCGTCTTGACAATAGAGATGTACGTGTGGGCGCAGCAGCAAGATTTCCTTAGTTTACAAGATGATGGAGGAAGAACGCGAGCGCCAGGAGAAAATTGGATGATGACACAGAGCGCGCCACCAAAATATTTGAGAGTGTGGGCTAGCATGCACGCCCTCGCCTTCACCCCCCTCCTACCTAAAAAAAAAATGACTGTTGTGGGTACATTAAGCCCAGGAAGAAATTATGATAATATGCCCACCAGCTTTGGGGAGGAAGGCAAGGTGTTAGGCAGACTCACACTACACTATATGGAAAAGCCGATACTGTATATTTTATGCTGAGCTTTTAAAAAAAAAGGCGAATGAACTAGTGTATCGAGTAGTTAACACAATCATGAAAGAAAATAATGCATTATATGCACTATATACCATCCAAACACTGACGGGTATAACTCTAGGAATAATACTAAGTATAAATTCTCTGTATACATTTAATTATTGAGTTTCAAGGCTTATTAAGTTAGCAAGGATAATTATGACTTTCATTTACCTAAACGCTATCATCAAGGATAGTTAAACACAATAAAAGGGATTAGAGTCAACTATTAGTATATACGCAATGAATTATGTGAAGCTCTCTATGCATGTAGGAAATGCATCTACAGGTGTATGATCACAGATATGTATACTTTTCAGTGTACATACAATGATATACACCTCTCGCTATATATGTTTGTTTATTTATGTGTACAAACAAAGAGATATACACCTTTCGTTTGCATTTACAGAGATAAATATACACCTCACGGTTTCATGTACAGTAGTAGTAATACATCCTTCGTGTGTATATAATGATATATATACACATCTCAGAGTACATACAACGAGATGTACACCTCTCGGTATATAAATGAGAGCTATACGTCTTTGAATATACAGTGAAAGAAATAAGCTTCGAAGTGTATATATCTTGCCTAGACGAATATAGAAAGTTCTGTTTAATTCCATAATGAAAATAAAGAAAAACGTCAACTTACGAAAAATATCGACTTGCATTAAGGTGCATACACAAAAAACAGTAAGTAAACGAAGAAAAAATTAAGCAAATAATAAACGAAGAAAAATTAAGCAAATAATAAACGTAGAAAAAATAAGCAAATAATAAACGAAGGAAAATAATCAAATAATAAGCGAAGAAAAATAATGAAATAATAAACGAAGAAAAATAAGGAAATAATAAACGAAGAAATAACAAGCAAATAATAAACGATATAAAATTAAGCAAATAATAAACGAAGAAAAAATAAGCAAATAATAAACGAAGAAAAAATAAGCAAATAATAAACGAAGAAAAAATAAGCAAATAATAAACGAAGAAAAAATAAGCAAATAATAAACGAAGATAAAATAAGAAAATAATAAACGAAGAAAAAATAAACAAATAATAAACGTAGAAAAAATACGCATCATATGTACACACACACAAAAAAAATAAATATAATGCTTCAGCCCTGTAACTCCTGAACAAGTAAATGTCAACTCGTACTGTTTAAGAGACCGGTAATTGCAACATGAGTTTTAAGCATGACAGCCACTTAATCTGTCGGTATTTTAAAGCCAATTAGTAAACAGATTCCAGCGAATTGACGTGAGTTGACTCCGTTATCGGCGAAGGAACTTTCCTTGCATAATGAGCAAGAGTGAGCACGAGCATGCAATCACAGGAAGGTACACACACATACACACACACACACACACACACACACACACACACACACACACACACACACACACACACACACACACACACACACACACACATGCAAACATACTCACACGCACACACACACACACACACACACACACACACAAGGGGTCACAACTGGAAGTTGAAGACTCAGATGAGTCACAGGGATATTAGGAAGCATTTCTTCAGTCATAGAGTTGTCAGGAAGTGGAATAGTCTGAAGAGTGATGTAGTGGAGGCAGGATCCATATATAGCTTCAAGTAGAGGTATGACAAAGCTCTTGGAGCAAGGAGAGAGAGGACCTAGTATAGACCAGTGAAGAGGCGTGGTCAGGAGCTATGATTCGACCCCTGTAATCACAATTACGTGAGTACACATACACACACACGCACATACACACGCGTACGCACACGCACGCACACACACACACACACACACACACACACACACACACACACACACACACACACACATACACACACACACATTGTAATGATGTGCGTGTGTCGGTGTTTATATTAGAGAGACCAGCAGAGACTGCCTGTGTCTCGTTAGTACAATTCACGTGCCAATGCTCGGGGGAGACAGCCAGGACGAGTCGCGATTTATCCCCCAGATTTTCCACCCAATTTATATTCAGCTGCTTCGAATTTTGCATCTGTATGTCCATTATTTCGACTGCAAGAATACCCATGTATCTTTCGAACGGCCCACATGGCGAAAACACGTATTCAAATCTGTTTTTCACAAGCAGGATTCAGAGAGAGTACTGTCGACAATAGTGAAGAAAAGACAGGCATTTTAAAGAAAGCCTTTTTTTTTAAGAACTTAGTATCGCTCTATCTAGATCTTTATGTCCCAACAAAAGCTTGTTTTGCGTCGTGCCTCTTTTCTTCTTTCTTTTTTACAAGTTGTGTACACACTATAATTTTTTGTTGACATCTAACCTCAAATTATAGATTAAACTAAACGACGTATCTTTCCGTCCTTGACCATTATCAATGATCACTTAAAAATTTTATACTGCTAGGCATATGATTTTTTACTTGCTTTAATTCTGAAAACTTTCTGTAGATAAGGACAGGTAAGTTGCTTTCATAAATTTTACGTTTTCATCTATGAGAAAAAAGGTCATGGCAGATCAACAATATTGTTATCTGTTAATGAGAAAAAACTTACTAATTAAATCTGGGAAGCTCATCTCATTTTCCGGCTTAACCAGGACAACCCCTACAAGGAAAATGGACAAAAATGTACATCAGCAAAAAATTAGTATTTGATACTGTTTGAGTTTAATAGAAAACATACTGAGGACTTGATATATTCCCCAGAGATGATTCTACCTAAGAACCCGAGATTACATTTGTGAGGGAAAAGTAGGTGTAAGTGGGGTTAAGGTTGTTCGGGCAACCAGGAACCATTAGCGAGTTACGTTGCGCGCGCGCACACCCCCCCCCCTCTCTGGCGGGCTGGGGCAAAACTAGTTCCTGGTGTCCGATTTGTTAAAGTTTCTACTCCTGGTAATATTTACCTTACCTGGTGTGGATTGAAGTTTGGAGAGTCACTTCACCTCCACTCTTCTCCTAATCAGGTGGGGTGATCTACCAGGAGTATTACTGTTTGTTCTTTTCTAGTGTTTGCTGGTTACCAGTAATGATTTTGGCATTTATCATTCTTTTTCTTTCTTAAATGTTATATTAATGACTATGGG
>NC_091336.1:20059805-20084805 GCF_038502225.1 Cherax quadricarinatus
TACACAAATAACCCGCACATAAAAGAGAGAAGCTTACGACGACGTTTCGGTCCGACTTGGATCATTGACAAAGTCAGTGTGACTTTGTCAATGGTCCAAGTCGGACCGAAACGTCGTCGTAAGCTTCTCTCTTTTATGTGTGGGTTATTTGTGTATCGTTCCAGTCACGGTATTGTGCCTTTTTGTTATTTATTTATACATTTATCAGATTGTATTAATGTTGGTAGAATTACCGACAATATGACAGGTAAAAGGACACAAGTGCAACTAATGTAACACTTTACTGTGGCAACGTTTCGCTCTAAAGGAGCTTTGTCAAGCAGTTGACAAAGCCGTTGAGAGCGAAACGTTCCCACAATAAAATGTCACATTAGTTGCACTTGTACAGTTTCACCTAATATTTATTTATTATATTTTTTTAATATATACAAATTATCAATGATATTGAAAAATAAAGAACAAGAAGGCACAATACCGTGGCTGGAACAATAAATAATTCGGACCGAAACATCGTCGTGAGGTTTCTCCCTCCTATGTGCGTGTTATATGTGTACAGAAAAATGGCTGAGAGAAGGTTACGATCAAAAAAATTAACTGCAGATCATTGAAGAATAAATCTTAAACAATGTTTGTTGCCCGTACAATTATAGCGTAGTTTCCGCAATGTTTATTTTAATGTTTTTTTGACTTATTACGTCGTTAGAGTAACGTTCTTGATGCTCCTTCTCTTATTACGTCGTTATCACAATGTTCTTCCTGCCCTTTCTCTTATAGCATCGTTTTTCATGGTTCTTTCACCACCGTTCTCCAAATACGTCCGTCCTTCAACGTACCTGCTGATTTATTGTGCGTATATCTGACGAATATTTGGTGAGTATATCTGTGTCGAATGAACTACGCGTTTACTGTTATATCCCAGCAGTCCCGGCTTCACTGCAGATTGGATATTGTTAAATTGCCCATTGAACGAAATTAGTAATATATTGAACGAGATTAAAGCAAAGTTAACTTTTTTTTATTAATATTGGCCAAAAAAAAATTCTGGGTAATTTATCTGCATATTTATACCGTCGTATTATTTATGTTTTTGTAATTATTCAGTGATTTATTCTCCCTGTCATTACACATTACAATTTCACCCTGTACATGAATGATATATAATACTAAAAAGCAGATACCAGTGACTTTATCAAAGCAAATTGAAGGACATGGTAAGATTGGAAAGTACCGTAGTCTTAAAGATTATGGTACTCTACACGAACTCCAAGTCTGAGGGACTGATTACCACGTTTTTTCTATATAGTTGTATATTCGTCCCATTATGTCCTTGAATTTGTATTGATAAAGCGATTGGATGGCGAAACGTCTACAAATGAAGATGTTGCACATGTGTCTGATTCTTTAGGTACAGTTTCACTCGGTTTTTATATATGAATTAGTGCATAAGAATGTTATACACACACACACACACACACACACACACACACACACACACACACACACACACACACACACACACACACACACACATATATATATATATATATATATATATATATATATATATATATATATATATATATATATATATATATATACATATATATATATATATATATATATATATATATATATATATATATATATGTGTGTGTGTGTGTGTGTGTGTGTCTGTGTTTCTGTGTGTGTGTCTGTGCGTGTGTCTGTGTGTCTATGTGAGTGTGTGTCTGTGTGTTTCATCTGAGAAAATAATTCAGTGTACGTGAATTGCAAAATAGTTCGATGTAAATGAATTACATCGGAGTTGATATACATAGGTGATAAAATTATGTAGCATACATCCAGCACTAAATGATTCAGTATAAATTAAATACAAAATTATTTAGCATGGTCACCGTGCTAAATAATTCAACAATTAAAAATAAACTCATTACAAAAAAAAAATCCACTTTTCCTCCTCATCTTTCATCTCCCTCTATCTCCTCCTGCTTCTCTTCCTCCTGTTCCTCCTTGTTGCCCTCTTCAACTAACAAGAAAATCACAGTAAACAGCCTCCGGAACACTGGAAACTATTGCTGACTGTTACCTGTGAGCTACACACTATTGATGAATCACAAGAGTGACAGTTTCCACAGGACTCAACTGATCACAGCACAACTTGCAGGCCATCGAGTATCTATTTTTCACGTGAGAAATGTCATCATATGGCTAAGACCCGGGACAGGAAACACTTGTCCTGTTTCCTGACAAACTTTACCTTACCTAACCTAACCTCTAAGGGAAGCCTCACGATTCTTTAGGTTTCTTATAAGATTTTCCTTCCCTATTTACTTTTGATCCTCAAGATCACAAATTTTGTATAATAGATTTTTTATATATTCTACTATAAAAGCACTTTTCTATATAAATTCTCGCAGGTAATAAGAAAATATGAATCGTTCAAATTATTACTAACAATGAAAATATGCATGTTTGACTGAATGCAGCTTCAAAAGCTGTTTTTATTTTTCTTCTTGTGTGTATGTGTATGTGTGTGTGTGTGTATGTGTATGTGTGTGTGTGTGTGTGTGTGTGTGTGTGTGTGTGTGTGTGTGTGTGTGTGTGTGTGTGTACGTACATGCTTACGCAATTAATTTTCGGCTAAATCTAAAACTGCTAATTTATAAAATAAATGAGATGTAAACAATTACATAAACTACAGGAAGGCAAATATAAGTAAGCAGAAAATGCGAGCATACAGGAACAATGGAAGACAAGCATGTAGATGGACTAATAATGACAGACAAACAAACTCAGGAAGACTGACAGGCAAAGAAACACACACACATACACACACACACACACACACACACACACACACACACACACACACACACACACACACACACACACACACACACACACACACACACACACACACACACACACACACACACACACACACACACACACAAGCAAGCTGGTAAACAGAGAGGAAACAAATTAGTTCCACTTACCTTCTTTCTGCTATATCCCAGTCTAATATGCTTTTTCTTCTGTTTTTCTTTATCCAGTTAGCGCATTTTCTGTGTCGCACGACCTACTGTAATCGTCATTATTTTAACTTTTAGTGGGAAACTGTTTTCGTTGTGTGGATAAAATTGTTTTTGTTGTTGTTGAGGTTATATCTCGTAAATTGTTGCGTTAAATTCAACTCATTTGTTTTCAAAACTGCACATTTTGTTTGCCTTACGGCATTACTTTTCTGCCTGTGTGTGTTAATGAGCATCGAACTCCTTTGTGTTAAGGAGCTTGCATCGCTGAATGCTGTGTTAAGGAGTATTGAATGTTTAAGGTTGGTGTGTTAAACTGCAATGAACGCTCAACGGTGTTTTTTTTTTTTTCAAGGTGGACTGATCTTTGCTGTGTTCAGAGGCCTAAAGCATTGAATTCTGCCGAGTTGCAGGTCGTTGAACTTTTTTTTTTTAAGAGTCGAAAAATGCATAGAACGTTGCTGCATGAACAGACAGTGAACTCTGCTGTACTAAGGAAACAGCAGACGTTGCTGTGTGATGATATTTTTTTCTTTTTTTGTATTCAATGGCAAACCTCTGTCCACGAACGCCTCAGTTTCTCTATTACATTCTATCCTCCATCTCTTACGTCATTCACGTCTACTTTCATAGACCCATCGGTCGACTCATCTACTTCCTAATAATTATCCACTCATTAGAGTGCAATTCATAGACGAAGTTTCGGTCGATTCTGAACCACTTGCTTATTGATCATAGTTTAGAATAGATTCAAACGCCTTTTAAGGTTATGAATTGATTTTTGAACCAACAGAATACTACTGTTCTCAATAGTTTCGAAGTGACACACTTTGCAACACCTCGTTATTTGTACTGTATGATCATGACATGACTTTATAAAGCGAAATGATGTCCTAAAATAAACTTATTAGTAAAATTTTTTTGTTCACTTGTAAATCCACCCCTTTCCAGTTTGACGTCTAATCTTTCATTCCTACTTTCCTCACCACGACCTTTTCCGAGTAACAACCTATGCTTATCTTAACAATGCCGCGTCGTGTTCTTATCTGAATTATTGCGTTCTCCACGTCAGTGTATATATTTTTCACTGTCATTTGTGTTCATTTTTATTTCCCCAGAAAAATGCTCTTTACGTACTTGCTCAAACACCAGTGTTAAGCAAGCACACTCAAACACATGTGATGGATATGCTCATTCAGTCATGCGTGTATACGAAGCAAGTGCTTTCTCTAAGACATACGAGGCACCTGCTGACTCGAAGATATATGATGCATATGCTCACTCGAAGACAAGTGTTTGTATACTGAAATAAATTAGTGTTCAGGAAACTATCAAATTGTACTTACTAACGCGTATTTCTGTGTAAAAGCTTCATATAAAGGAGGGTTTTTGAGCTAGAAGGAGGAAATGAACTTCAGAGAAGTGAGCGCCTGGCTATATGATACAACAACCAACTGGCGTCATCAGCTGACAGCAAATTTATTACATACATAACTGGCTTAATACTATTTCATTCCATTACCGAATTCGTTAACTCCAGACCTGTTTTTATTTACTGTGTTAAATTTGTAGGCAATTAGCGTTTATCCTACCTCTGTACATTTACAGGCAGAGAACGGTCATCCTACCTCAGCTTATTTCAAATCCTAGCACTAAAGTATATTACATTCCCTGAGGACGCCACCCAAAACAGTCGAGCAACACACGGGTACCTGTTTATTGCTTGGTGAACTAACAGGTGTTAAGAGTATTATTATTACATTCATGGGCAAGGTCGTTAAGTTAATATGTAGCACCTTGAATGTGGGAAATACAGTGCCTAAACTCTGAAGGACGGGGTGAAGATATTGTAATTTCGAGGGGTGTCTGAAATGTAATGTGAGCACACCCATCTCTGTTTTGACCGTGATAGAATCAAAGTGTTTCTTCTTTTTCGAACCACCTTACCATCTACATCTATATCTATATATATATATATATATATATATATATATATATATATATATATATATATATATATATATATATATATTTTTCAACAAGTCGGCCGTCTCCCACCGAGGCAGGGTGACCCAAAAAAGAAAGAAAATCCCCAAAAAGAAAATACTTTCATCATCATTCAACACTTTCACCACACTCACACATTATCACTGTTTTTGCAGAGGTGCTCAGAATACAACAGTTTAGAAGCATATACGTATAAAGATACACAACATATCCCTCCAAACTGCCAATATCCCAAACCCCTCCTTTAAAGTGCAGGCATTGTACTTCCCATTTCCAGGACTCAAGTCCGACTATATGAAAATAACCGGTTTCCCTGAATCCTTTCACTAAATATTACCCTGCTCACACTCCAACAGATCGTCAGGTCCCAAGTATCATTCGTCTCCATTCACTCCTATCTAACACGCTCACGCACGCTTGCTGGAAGTCCAAGCCCCTTGCCCACAAAACCTCCTTTACCCTCTCTCTCCAACCCTTTCGAGGACTACCCCTACCCCTCCTTCCTTCCCCTATAGATTTATGTGCTTTCCATGTCATTCTACTTTGATCCATTCTCTCTAAATGACCAAACCACCTCAACAACCCCTCTTCTGCCCTCTGACTAATGCTTTTATTAACTCCACACCTTCTCCTAATTTTAACACTCCGAATTTTCTGCATAATATTTACACCACACATTGCCCTTAGACAGAACATCTCCACTGCCTCCATCCGTCTCCTCGCTGCTGCATTTACCACCCAAGCTTCACATCCATATAAGAGTGTTGGTACTTCTATACTTTCATACATTCCTTTCTTTGCCTCAATAGATAACGTTTTTTGACTCCACATATACCTCAACGCACCACTCACCTCTTTTCCCTCATCAATTCTATGATTAACCTCATCCTTCATAAATCCATCCGCTGACACGTCAACTCCCAAGTATCTAAAAACATTCACTTCTTCCATACTCCTCTTCCCCAATTTGATATCCAATTTTTCTTTATCTAAATCATTTGATACCCTCATCACCTTACTCTTTTCTATGTTCACTTTCAACTTTCTACCTTTACACGCATTCTCAAACTCATCCACTAACCTTTGCAATTTTTCTTTAGAATCTCCCATAAGCACAGTATCATCAGCAAAAAGTAACTGTGTCAATTCCCATTTTGTATTTGATTCCCCATAATTTAATCCTACCCCTCTCCCGAACACCCTAGCATTTACTTCTTTTACAACCCCATCTATAAATACATTAATCAACCATGGTGACATTACACATTCCTTGTCTAAGACCTACTTTTACCGGGAAGTATTCTCCCTCTCTTCTACACACCCTAACCTGAGCCTCACTATCCTCATAAAAACTCTTAACAGGATTTAGTAACTTACCACCTATTCCATATACTTACAACATCTGCCACATTGCTTCTCTATCCACTCTATCATATGCCTTTTCTAAATCCATAAATGCAATAAAAACTTCCCTACCTTAATCTAAATACTGTTCACATATATGTTTCAATGTAAACACTTGATCTACACATCCCCTACCCACTCTGAAGCCTCCCTACTCATCCTCAATCCTACATTCTGTCTTACCTCTAATTCTTTCAATTATAACCCTACCGTATACTTTTCCTGGTATACTCAGTAATCTTATTCCTCTATAAATTTTACAATCTCTTTTGTCCCCCTTCCCTTTATATAAAGGGACTATACATGCTCTCCGCCAATCCCTAGGTACCTTCCCCTCTTTCATACATTTATTAAACAAAAGTACCAACCACTCCAACACTATATCCCCTCCCCCCTGCTTTTAACATTTCTATCATGATCCCGTCAGTTCCAGCTGCTTTACCCCCTTTCATTCTACGTAATGCCTCACGTACCTCCACCACACTTACATTCTGCTCTTCTTCACTCCTAAAAGATGGTATACCTCCCTGGCCAGTGCATGAAATTACCGCCTCCCTTTCTTCTTCAACATTTAAAAGTTGTTCTAAATATTCTTGCCATCTACCTAATACATCCCTCTCCCCATCTACTAACTCCCCTACTCTGTTTTTAACTGACAAATCCATACTTTCCATAGGCTTTCTTAACTTGTTTAACTCACTCCAAAATTTTTTCTTATTTTCATTAAAATTTCTTGACAGTGCCTCTCCTACTCTATCATCTGCTCTCCTTTTGCACTCTCTCACCACTCTCTTCTCCTTTCTTTTACTCTCCATATACTCTGCTCTTCTTATAACACTTCTGCTTTGTAAAAACCTCTCATAAGCTACCTTTTTCTCTTTTATCACACCCTTTACTTCATAATTCCACCAATCACTCCTCTTTCCTCCTGCCCCCACCCTCCTATAACCACAAACTTCTGCCCCACATTCTAATACTGCATTTTTAAAACTATTCCAACCCTCTTCAACCCCCCCACTACTCATCTTTGCTCTAGCCCACCTTTCTGCCAATAGTCGCTTATATCTCACCCGAACTTCCTCCTCCCTTAGTTTATACACTTTCACCTCCCTCTTACTTGTTGTTGCCACCTTCCTCTTTTCCCATCTACCTCTTACTCTAACTGTAGCTACAACTAAATAATGATCTGATATATCAGTTGCCACTCTATATACATGTACATCCTTGAGCCTACCCATCAACCTTTTATCCACCAATACATAATCTAACAAACTACTTTCATTACGTGTTACATCATACCTTGTATATTTATTTATCCTCTTTTTCATAAAATATGTATTACTTATTACCAAATTTGTTTCTACACATAGCTCAATTAAAGGCTCCCCATTTACATTTACCCCTGGCACCCCAAATTTACCTACTACTCCCTCCATAACATTTTTACCCACTTTAGCATTGAAATCACCAACCACCATTACTCTCACACTTGATTCATTATATATATATATATATATATATATATATATATATATATATATATATATATATATATATATATATATATAGATTGCTGTAAACAAATCTAAAATATATTTGGTTGGGTTAGGCTAAAATAAATTGCTCTTGTTATAACACGGTTAGGTAAGTTTTCTAAGTTGCTTTTGGTGCAAAATTAAAAAAAATTACATTAACATTAATGAAAAAATATATCTTTAAACGTATAAGAGAAACTTTTGGAAAAGACTTAATTTTAAATGAGTTCTTGCTAACTGACCAGTTTTACATATTCTGCAAGATATATATATATTTATATATATATATATATATATATATATATATATATATATATATATATATATATATATATATATATATATATATATATATATATATATATATATATATATATATATATATATATATATATATATATATATATATATATATATATATATATCCATCCACACAACGTCATTCTGTAAGTACTTCTTAATGATGAAAGAGGAGAGTGAGGAAAACATTGAGAGACGGGGGGGATGTAAAGAGTCAATCACGAGAGTATTAATACTACCTTCTGGTGGGACAAATGGCAAGAAGCGAGGTTGAAAGGAATATCCCGAAGATGTAGAGAGAGAGATAAGTGTGGAAGTGGAAGCAAAGTATGAGTGAAAAATAGCCCAAACATAAAAAAATAAAAATGTAAAATGAAGCTGAGGGCATAAATAAAAATTACAATTCTCTCATGTGTGGTGTTACGAGTGGAATGAACAGAAGAGCGAAAAAAAAAACAGTGAAAGAAAGAGATAGGAATAGGAAAAGATAGAGAAGAGAGTAAGGAGAACGTAAGAGGAATTAAAGCTACCAACATATACAACAGTACTCTGAAATCTGTTCTGGTGATTTGGGTGATTTTTTCCTTTCTTGGTGGTCGTGAAAAGCTGCCCAAGGTCTACAAACATGATACCCGGTCATAAATAACATACACAAGCGCTTACAGATTCCGTGTGAGCACACATGCTACCTAAGTATCGAGCACCGCAGCTCTCACTGGTCAGTGACCACATAGTCTGAAAGAATATTGGTCAGATTTACTGAGGTATGATCACAAAGAAAAGTTTTTTAAAGACTATTCTAAAATTATTCTAATTCTTTTCTTTTCTATTGTTAAAGACAAATCTAAAGCATTTCTAATTCTTTTCTTTTTATTCTTAAAGACTTCCAAATAGAGGTACTTGAATTCTTAAAGAATTATGACGAATTCATTAAATGCCCTTTCGTTAGGCAGTGACTTTCATTGAAGCATCGAACATTTTATTAAAAAATATCTTAAGCGTTATATAACATACAACTTTAAGAGAGCCATTTCGACGAAATAATAAAGTTTTAATACTATTACGGTAAGTTTATAGACTTGAGAGATAAAACTTAAATAATTCAAAACTAAGTCAATAAAACTGGCTTTATGATATACCCTTGTGGTAAACTTACGGTAGTGAAGAATACCCTTTCACTGCCTTCCTCGGGCAGTGTATCCAAGAACGGTACTGAAGAGTCCCGTTTCACTTAGGGATTTAAACTTAATATTCTTGAGACTGTGCTTCAAGCTGTGCCAGCCACATATATTCCGTCAAAGAAAGATTTAACTGGGAAGAGCTTTTGCGAGATATAATTTCTCTTGAACGTTTAGGGATGCATTTATAAATGTTGATCCAGATGGTGAGGACGTAGCAACTAAAGTCAAATTGATGGAACAAGATATTGTCATACGTAAGTTCTAACTTACTTACACGTACGCGAGCGCGCGCACACACACAAAAAAACACACACTCACACATACTCACACACACACACACAAACCATACAACGGGCGGGATTGAACCCGCGGTTCAATCACACACACACCCACACACACACACACACACACACACACACACACACACACACACACACACACACACACACACACACACACACACACAAGCATTCCCATGGTACACATATCGGGTACAGGCCCTTGACAGTAAACAATGTGCCATTGAATGCCTGTGTGTCGCCAGGATCGCAGGCTTCACACCAGCAGATTCACATCAAAGAAAGCAATTATTCTGACTCATCCAAATGGCTTCTTCACCAAAGGTTTCTTTTTGGTGACCCGTGCACGATTTTTTTTCCGACCTCAGATGTGAAAAAAAATTGATCATCAAGGTTACTGATAGATGGGACGATCACTCAGATTACACAAATCAATTTACTCGAGTCATTCAAACATGACTTAGATCATCAAGTCTTTAATTAAGGTCAATTGATCCATTCACGTGACCTAGAATGATAGCTGCCGCATGCGACAGTAACGTTTTTATATTTTTTTTAACCTCGCTGGAGTACATGGATATTCTTGCCGACGTTAATTGGATCACAGGAATGTGGTCACATTAGCACACTGGAGGAGGGTATATCACGCTCCCACTGCGGAAATTTTCTGGGGGAGCTTGCTGCAGTTGCTGCTGCTGCTGCTGAAGCTGCTACTGCTGCTGTTGTTGTTGTTGCAGTTGCTGCTGCTGAGGCTTCGACTCCTGTTGCTATTATTGCTGATGCTCTCCGCCCATAACACGCTATAATCCTCCTTCCCATCTTCTCTTATTTTTGTCAAAGCTGAATCAACGCATGTCAGTAGCGCAGTGGGAATTACCTAGGCTTTGAACTATCTCTGACTACTAACCTCTCTATCTCTCTCTTCCTCCTTGCGTCCCTCAGTTGCCTTATCCAACGGAGTTATGCAGGACCCTTTGGTAGAGTAACAAATAACCCATATTTAGAGCAGATTTTAGATTTTAGACGACGTTTCGGTAATACTGAAACAACTATTGTTGCAATTTAATTATTTCTCGTCTCTCTTCTCTACCTATCTTCTGATCTCTGCTCTTTCTTCGCTCCTCTGTGACCTTTCAGTTGTTCAAGACAAACAGAAATGTTCTCTAACGTTTCCTGTCTAAGTCTGAATTATTTGTAAACTGTTCCAGCCACAGTATTATGAGTAATTTATTCTCCAAAGAGAGCGTTCTTCAATAGAGCTTCATTGGTGTTACCATTATATGGACTAATCTTTTTTTGCAGTCTTTGATGCTTTTATAGCTTTTCATTGATCATTCAATACTCTACGAAGATTTAAGCTGCTGTAAGTCAGAAATATAAGCCTTTCTGTTCCTAATTCTTTTCAATTTTATAATGTTTCCTTTTAATTTCCTCTAAAAAAAATCAGTTGGAATAATATCCTACAGACTTGAATCCCACAGAACGTTGACTGAATGCCCGGAACAAACAAGTGGATGCCTCTATTTTTTGCACGCAATTACTAAAATGTAAACAGAACTTAAACGTATTATGATGGGACTGATGTTGATGTTATGAATTAAAGTAAGATCAAACGAAAATTTAATGTTATAGGTGTGTACATACATAACAATTATTTTTCGTTTTATTGCTTTAATTCTTAACATCAACAGTCAGTTGAAGAATTGAGACACTTATGCAACATATGGGAATCTTTATTGAAGAAACCACTGTGCCGCTGTGTGGCGAAACGTTTCTTCAATAAAGTTTCCCATATGTTGCATGTCTCAATTCTTCAACTTAACGGTTTTCAAAATCATTCATCACATCAACAGTCAGTCCCATCATATGTATCACATCCACGTACATCCACACAATCCAACATAAATTCTGTTTACTTTTTAGTAATTGCGTAAATAAAACAGAGATATCCACTTATCTGTTTAGGGCATTTAGTCGACGTTCTGTGATATTCAAGGCTATAGGATATTATTGCAACTGATTTTCCAAGGGAAATTTAAAAATGACCGGGACATTAAATACAACATTGAATAGGTCATAACTAACTCTTGAGAATGATCTCCCTGCACTTATGGGCTCCGCCCATTTGTGATGACATCTTTAGCTGCTGCACCTTTCTTCTGGCTCCAGTACATATGTCTACATCCTCCTCCCTCTGCTTCAGATTGATCATAGCTGTGGAACGGAGCACCTGTCAAGGCTAAGGGACTGAACACCTAATATGAACTGTCTTCAGTGTATAATCTCTGTACTGTATTAAAAAAAAGTCACTTGCCCGTGAAATGTCTTATCAGTAAAAATATCTCACTGTTGCACATGTGTCTTATTCGTCACCTTGATTGAACTGTTTATCATTAATGTATTGATGTCACAGAGTAAAAATTATAGCCGACTGGTTGAAACTTCACAAAGTATAATTAATAAACGCTTCTACAGGAACAATAACTGACAGATTTTAACTTGTCGACTATTAATTTGTGTACCCTTGAAGTAATTATAACAAAATGGAAAATAAGTAGGTACTCGCATGTACTACGTTGTACCTCTTTCTTCCCAATTTCCATTCCTGCTCCCGACGTTTGTCCCTAGAGGTGTACTTAGTATTCGCGTGGATGGTAGTCACAGGAAGGACGATGAGGTTGGTAGAGGGAAGGAAGGAATGATAGTGGGTGTGGTGTATGGTGGGAAAATACCGATGGTTGGACGTATTCGGAATAAAATGGTGATGGAATGGAAGTAGTCACATCATTCCTGTTATTTTAGCTTTATCAAGCGAAACGTTGCCACAGTAAAATGTCACATTAGTTGCACTTGTGCCCTCTTACTTAACATATTGTCCTTAATTCTAGCAGCATTATTAATATTTTAGCCTTAATTAGTAACCTAAAATAAAAAAAAGGCAATCGTAAGCACTATTTCGATATTTTAGGGAAGGCAATCAATCAATTGATGTTTATTAAGAGATGGAAAATAAATAAATTTACTAAGCGGCTTATAAAACAATATGCATCAACGCAAGACGAATTTCCGCCATATGAAAATAAATATTATACAAACAAGATTTCACTCCGGGATTTTCTTTTTCAAATACGAACTCAATTTTCAAAAAAAAAAAAAAAATCCCTGGAATATATTATCATACCAGTTCAGTCTACAACTTTTATTGCTAATGGATGCAACTCTGTTCTTGATGGACATCTAGTATTTTCACTAATTTTTTTTTAAGTTAATAGCAAAGATGCTGTCAAATTTCACACAAGAGAGATGAGTAGAGGGTTAAGGTGTAGTGTTATGACACATGGGACACGTGTGTCACGGAAATATGCGCCAAGGATACATGCGCCACGGATACATCCTTCAAGGTTGCCCACATTTCACTTAAAAATGCGCAATGGATACACGTTCATCTATGTATAAGGGAAACGGGTGTTCCTGATACAGGCATCATCGATCCATGAGTCATGGATACATCCATCATGGATACGTGCTTCACGTATACATGCGTCATGGATGCACATTTCACTGACACATATGCAACAAATACATGCATTAATAATACAAGCGCTACTTACACACACGACACAAATACAAAATCAACTCACACATACGACTCAAATACATGCAAATCTAATCTTGCGTTACAAACATACGGGCTATTCGTTAACGCATCACAGATTATTGAGTCAAGAACTAGTCATTCCACCTAACAGACGACCTCCCCGTCCCCACCTGATCAGCCATCAAATATCAAGAATTATCGACATATTTGTGACCGTCAGCTCCCAGGGATCCTAAATTATCATCAACTGAGATTAATCCTTCACATCACTGCGGTGCTATAAACAAATCTAAACTAGCAAGATCAGAATCTTGAAAATCCTGATTTACAGAACGTAAGAATATTGAATGGACTTTAATTATTAACGCATCCGCTATAGCGAAATGAAAGATTATTAATGGAAAGGTTTCAGACCAGCGTTGAAGTAAGACCTACGTCCCAAGACCTAAATATTTCACTGCAATTTTTTTTTTTTTGTATTTGCTTCTCGCCTCTTTCCAAGAAACACTCGGTATAACATACCATTTTTGCCGAGAAATTTCGCTTCGTAACATCTTTCCTTTAAGTAAAGTTGTAATGCTATTTTTAAGCATTGTTGTAATAGATATTTAAAAGAGCAATTATGCAATTTTGATAGTCATAACATTAACCATGATTTTTAACGGAGGGTAATCCGGTAAGCCAGCGGAAGACCTAGGTCACATGACCAGACTCCAAACACTGGACCCGCATCAGGAAACACTTGTCCTGTTTCCTGACAAACCTTACCTAACCAAACCTATAACAAGCTCCTTGTTCCAGCGACAGAGCGAAATTTAATAAGCGGTGGGATAGATAATTTACCTACAGTTAGGATAAACAGTTTACCGTTAGGCACACAATTTACGAACCATTAGAACAAACAATTTACCACAGTTACAACAAGCAATTTATCCACCATCAAAAGAAACAATATTACCACCATTGGAACAAACAATTTACCACTGTTAGAACAAACAATTTACCACTGTTAGAACAAACAATTTACCACTGTTAGAACAAACAATTTACCACTGTTAGAACAAACAATTTACCACTGTTAGAACAAACAATTTACCACTGTTAGAACAAACAATTTACCACTCTTAGAACAAAATTTAACACCCCATAGAACAAACGAATTAAGGGGGTGAGGATTAAATTATTTTTTATATCCCATTTTTAAGGAATTTTTAGTGTGATTTAAGCAGCATTTGAAACCTAGACACTAATTTTGTAGTGACGTTTTGCCTGGAAAGATTGACAGAAAAAAATAGTGTCCTATTCTTATAGGGCATAAAACTCTCCCTTCTTTACAAAATTGGTAAGACGTACAATGTTGTGGTTGACATCAAATGAAACACAAAGGCTAGATAATCTTAATTTCAAAGTCGTTTGAGCGAAATGTCAATAGATTGCATAAAAAAAATGCTGAATTTTGTTTATTTATTTTGAGAACTTTTTTGGGAAAAATCAGTGAAAACACAAACAGTAAAAAATATCGCAAATCCCTTCTGAAATTTAGAAGAACCATCATTCCACAATAACGTGTGCAAAAATCCTAACACTCCTATAAATGCTTTTCGCAAAAACAGGAAAATAATGCCGATAACTTATTCCTGAGTTATACCTACGAAGTTGTGTTTTCTGTAAAACTCTATGGGCATGACATGCCAAATCTCAGCATGTCGCACACCTCCATACATGTTGTAATAAAGTTGGTAGAATTACCGACAATATGTAAAGTAAAAGGACACAAGTGCAACTAATGTGACATTTATTGCCACAATAAATGTCACATTAGTTGCACTTGTGTCCTTTTACTTTCCATACATGTTGACAGCCCAGAGGCGACTGAGCTGCAATCACTCCGTGCTCTTGAATTTAGTCCTCAGAGAAGTTGCCACATTGAGTATTTAGAATGAAACAATCATAAAAATCATAATTTTTGGAGTAAAAAAAAAAAACAGTAAATACCATCATGTCCTCTTGATGACAGCAACAACAAAAAAATTACATTTTTGGAAAAACGTACTTAGAAATATGAGAGAAACAAACTGATAGCATAAAAATGTTGCTAGAATTATGCACTGTTTTTCGGTAAGAAAACATTTTTTGCCATAATTTTTCAATTTACACTTTTTAAACCCTCGTAAACCTTTCCTTTCCCCATGAAAGAATAACTAATTTAACCAGTGTTAGAATAAATAATTTAACGAACGTTAGAATAAATAACTTAAGCATTAGAATAAATAACTTAGCCAGCATTAGAATAAATTTAACCAACGTTATAATAAATAACTTAACCAGCATTAGAATAAATAACCATCGCTTGAATAAATAATTTATCCAGCATTAGAATAAATAATTTAACCAGCGTTAGAACAGTCTTCCGCCACAGTTAGAAAAAATATTCTCTAAGCACCATTAAAACAAACTAATTTTTTTTAAGAATAAGGTTAGAAGATGCTCTCTAGAAATCTTTAGAATAAATTGTCTAGACACCATTAGATTATTATTATTATTATAATCTAAACCCGGAGGATTATAAAGCGCCGGGGGGGGGGGATGTGGAAGGCATTCGGGCTTAATTTGGGGAACTGGAGCACAGATCCAATTCCCTAAATCAAGAGCCCCTCACCAACATCAAGGAACCTTCCTTGAGGGGTAGACACCATTAGAGCGAACTCACTAACCACCATTAGAACAAGCCTAGTAACAAATGATACAGCTTTTGTTATTGTCCACTGGCTTGAACAATAACAAAAGCACTTAAGTACTAGAGCATAAAAACAAAATTTAAAATAAAAGGTGATTTTTGATTAATGGGAAAAATATTTGCCTTCCAAGACTCGACCCCCCCCCCAAAAAAAAAAAAAAAATATTAACAACAGACATGACAACAGCTGCGTCACTCGGGGTTCCTTTCCCCTATTTTTTTATTACTCGTTGTCAAAGTGTAAAATGTCGCCGCTTGATAATAACGAGAAATAACGAGCGATGATAAAGATAGGAGAAATAAAATGTGGTAATGATGGTTAGGAGGAATATTCTTTGTTTTTTTTTATGTTTCTTTTTATCTGTGTTTTTTTTTCATGCATTAGATTTTTGCATGCATTTACCTTCTAGTTTGTCTTTTTTTTCATGATTTTTTTCCCCTGTGTTTTGTGTGTTCTTTTGTTCCTTTGCGTTTTTGTGTTATTTTGTCTGTTTTTTATGTCTGTGTATTCATCTGTGCTTATTTTTTACGTTTTTTTTCATTAATTTATTATTTTTCTGTGTCTGCTCTTAACCTCCCTTCCCCATTTCAATTTCCCCTTTCCTTTCAACATATCCCTCTCATTTCAACTTTCCCCTCTCATTTCATCTTCCCTCTCTCATTTCATTTTCCCCCCCATCATTTCATTTTCCCCCTCTGATTTCAACTTCCCCCTCTTATTTCATCTTCCCCCTCTCATTTCATTTTCCCCCCCATCATTTCATTTTCCCCCTCTGATTTCAATTTCCCCCTCTTATTTCATCTTCCCCCTTTCATTTCATTTTCCCCCCATCATTTCATTTTCCCCCTCTGATTTCAACTTCCCCCTCTCATTTCATCTTCCTCCTTTCATTTCATTTTCCCTCCATCATTTCATTTTCCCTCTCTGATTTCAACTTCCCCCTCTTATTTCATCTTCCCCCTCTCATTTCATCTTCCCCCTCTCATTTCATCTTCCCCCATCCCATTTCAACTTCTCCCCTTCCCGTTTCAACTTCCTCCTCCCATTTTAACGCCCCCCTTCTATTTCAGCTTCCTCCCTTCCCATTTCAGCTCCCCCCTCACATTTCAATCTCCCTCTCCATTTTTTAGTGAGACTTTCTTTATTGGCTCACTAATTTTGTGTGTGTTTTTTGTGTGACGATTGCGACCTGTGATATTCATTATAGCTTCGCTCCCGCTATTGTTCCCTTGTGTCGGACAGTAAAAGTTTTTGTTCAAACGTGGAAATTGGACAAAAGTGTTGGCTTTTTTCCCCTAGATCTATTTTTAAATTTGGTTTTGCACTTTCGTCACACATTCACTAAAGGAGGAAAAAACGTGAAAAACATTTTTCGAGATTGCAATTGATATATGTTACCAGGAAAAATTAATAACATAAAATATAAACTTGCAAAAAAGTTACCTAACTACGAAAATGTTTGTTTCGAAAAAATACCAATGTACTCAGATGTTCTCATGCGTTAATTACGCATACGTCAGACACCAACATTTTTGAGCAACATTATGTGGATGCATAAAACATGGTTTTAACAGAGGTGAAAGGACTTCATTAGTTACTCGGGACCTTTGCCAGTCACCCGTGCTAATGTTGGGCTTTTCCTGAACAAGACTTTGGTCTCACAGCTAAAAATACGAAAATTACGGACCAGTGTCAAAAAAAAAAAAAAAAAAAATAGAAAGAGAGCATATGCACGAATTTCTATCCATTATATCTTCGAATACATATTATTTTGAGAATTTTCTGAATCTTTCTTTCCCTGAGAATCTCAGAGCATAATTATATGTTATTAGTTTAATGTGTGTAATGTATCTGACAACCTGGTGATGATGTATATGAAAAGAATCTTACTGGGATATTAACCAAGTAATTTATATACCTTGTTATGAACTATATATTAATTCCTTCAGCTGAAATGCATCACGTGACAATATATAAATAATTTTCCAAGTATAACCTCGATGAGATGATTTTTAATTCCTGTTTTTTCGCACTGAAAAAACGTTCATATAATTGATTTAGAAAACGTGAGGAAAGCAACGTCGTAACTTTGGTTAAACGTTGACGTTTGAATTAGATTACATAAGGTTTGGTTAATCCCAAAGTAGCCGATTCTAATAAAAAGACAAATATACCAAAAATTTCGGCAGATGAGGAGAAGACTTTTGGGACAAAACATTAGAAAATGAATGTTTAATTATTTTATAACATTTCTTTTTCTACACTCTTAAAATCAAGTGTTAAGTTTTCATAAACAAAGGAAACAAAACTGCCACTGTTTTTGCTCTTGGTTCTACCATCTGTTGTATTATGAACCTCCTTGAAACTTTAGGTTCTACCATCTGTTGTATTATGAACCTCCTTGAAATTCTTGGTTCTACCATCTGTTGCATAATGAACCTCCTTGAAACTCTTGGTTCTACCATCTGTTGTGTTATGAACCTCCTTGAAACTCTTGGTTCTGCCATCTGTTGTTATGAACCTCCTTGAAACTCTTGGTTCTACCATCTGTTGTATTATGAACCTCCTTGAAATTCTTGGTTCTACCATCTGTTGCATAATGAACCTCCTTGAAACTCTTGGTTCTACCATCTGTTGTGTTATGAACCTCCTTGAAACTCTTGGTTCTGCCATCTGTTGTTATGAACCTCCTTGAAACTCTTGGTTCTACCATCTGTTGTATTATGAACCTCCTTGAAATTCTTGGTTCTACCATCTGTTGCATAATGAACCTCCTTGAAACTCTTGGTTCTACCATCTGTTGTATTATGAACCTCCTTGAAATTCTTGGTTCTACCATCTGTTGCATTATGAACCTCCTTGAAACTCTTGGTTCTACCATCTGTTGTGTTATGAACCTCCTTGAAACTCTTGGTTCTACCATCTGTAATATTATGAACCTCCTTCAAACTCTCTTTCCCAGATGTTTTCTCACTTTACGAGCGCAGAAAACGTTGGAGAAATTGTTCTAAGGGCATAGCAAAAAGACGCACAAAAAGCATAAAAATATATACATCAGAGCGGTTAGGCGAAAATTTCTATAGTGAGAGAAGATTGGCACCGGCCGTGATATATTGGTAGGCGAGGCAGCGTGTCAAAACTCCGATGGTCATTTTTCATGCCTTTTATACTCTCTCTTGCTCTTTTCTCAATAAACGCGTAGAAAAGAGATTTGATGGCGATGGAAAGACGACAGAGGTGACAAATTATTCAGGAAGAGTTATCTACATTATCCTCACCCACATCATACTCCTCAAAATAATCATACTCATCATCTGTGTCATTTGAAAACACCAACTTCGGCAACTTTAATTAATTGTCTCATAAGGCAACACCTTTTCTTAACATTCTAGCATTCTCCTCTCGGCAACCTACTATATAAACGCATTAAACATCCTACACTAAGACTCAAACTTACTGGTAAACATTATACAAAACTTTCAACACCTTACAACAAAATTTGTTTACAACACAAGCAACACTAAACTACTCTTTCACATTCGCTTGCAATACCGACATCATTACACACCTAACCACTCTCCACATTCCTTTAGCAAAATTAAGAATGACTCAAACAGATCCTATCACATATCTAGGTACTATTAACGCACGTACTTCAAGGCATGCACACTTCATCGACATAATCTCTTTTGCTTTTGCAATTCATTCTATTCTCCTGTAATCGTTCCGTCGGTCACAGTTCTCATACTTTTTCTGGTATATTCAACAGATTTATTTCCCTGTAAGTCATACACTCATGTTCCATTTTCTTATATTTAATCCATTCTTTCGTACTTAAATTAAGTAAACATTCCTTTGAATTCCTCCATTTCTTTATCAAATATAACCCAGTCCTCACTTTCGGCCTTAATTAGTTTCACTCACTGTCTTTCTGAGCTCTGACCTAGATATAATAAACAGTATTTCTCCATATCCTAACTCTGACACTCTGCCTCCGTCTCACAATCTTCATTCAATAATCTATCATATTTTTATCTCGATCATATTTTATTTCCGTATCCAGTATCTTGTCGCTTTCATTTAAATATATAAAAAATATTTCAGGTAGTGAAGTGGTCACACTCGTCCCTCTGGTCATGGAAAGAAATGATTCACTTTCCATAAGAAGGATGGTTCATTTGCTTCACAATTATATAAATTATTTTCTGAAAAGAAATATATGCCAGGGTTTTACCCAACATTTCCTTTAGATTCCTTCCTCATCAGTTTTATTCTAACGCTTCTTCTCCGTGTAACCTTCCTTGTAATATTTTTACAATATAAATTTTGTTAGGCCAACTTTCTCTTGTTGTAGATTTTCACCTCATCCTTCCACCATTCATTTCTCTTCCCTCCTGCACCTACTCTTCTGTTTAAAGGATCCACAAATATTCAACTTATCCATTCAACTCATTAGAGGTTTTAATTAGTTGTTTTACAAACAACTTGTTTCTAAGTCATCAACACTCATCGAACACACATTTTTAATTTTTTTTTTGGTATAATTTTATATAGCACTTGTGTATTATTTATAATACTAATAACCCCTCAAGGATATAAATACAATAAAAATATAATTATTTTATTAATTTCTTTAGTAAAAGTAGTTTAAAAATAAACTCTCAAAAATATCATGTTTATTCTTCCTTTCACTTTTAATATCACCACAATTCGTACATGAAAAAATATTAAATAGCACAAAAAAAAACTGTTTCCCCTTGCAAAACTTCTCTCTTAATCTTCCTGCAAGACATCAAAGGATAAAACTTCATTGAAGATCTAAATATGAGAGTCTTTGATGTCGGCTGGGTCTTAACACCACACACATTGATTTCCCATGTTCTTTACGTCTGGGATTAACACTCGACAAATGAAATACAACAGTGGTCTGAGCTCAGGGTTACAGAATAGGTAGAAAGTCGAACAGAGACCTCATTACGAAGAGGTTGAAAATTCGATGTTTCAAGTCAGTTCAGAATTAGAGATTTAGGGAATGTAACATATTGCTACATTAAAGCTGATTTTAAATTCTCACTAATTATAATTATCAGCATATACTACTAGTATATGTTGTTAAACCATATCTATTCGAATTTTAATGAAGAAATTTACATTACTTAAATATGTTAAAAAATAAAGATATTGCCAGTAATTATACAGGAAAGACGCAGAAAACTTCGTGGCCTTTATCTAGGATAACTGCTGATAAAAGCAACATCAAACTACCGTTACTTCAACTAATTAGACAGATGAATTTAAGTTATCACTGCTGAAGGCTCTCTCCTCATTTCTTTCTCTAGAGGAATAGCATAAAGCAGAGGGTAAAGTTAAATATAATGCCATATTGAAAGAAGTGTTCGGGGATTTTATATGGAAGGAGGAACAGATGAAATTGTACAAGTACATATAGCTCGTCAGTTGATTGCATGAGTTTCCAATACGATGGCTGGTTATCTAATTTTTCCTCAGCACCACAAAGAATCAAGGAGCGAGCAAGGAAGTCGTGTGATTTCGAAGAGATGTTATACTACTGGGAAAAGATTCGTAAAGGTCATACTCGTAGGAGTGACCAAGACCGCAGGACAAAAATGTATTCAATAAAGATGCCCTAAATGTTTGCACCTGTATCCTTTTATCCATATTATCGGTATCAATATATCTCCTTCCTTCAAAGGAGCATGTAGAGCAATGGAGATAATTCCACTTCTACGACTAATGTTGCTTCTGGCGCTACTTTTTAGCCAAAATACTTGCTAGGATTAATCATGGTGGTGTATGTTTTTTCATGTAATCAACGCTACTAACATCCAATATAATATGCTAGTTTTTGAAAAATATTACGGAATACGATGCACATCATCTGTATTTATTGGTAATAATTCATCTTCTCTGACACTCACGAAGGTTATGTCAGCCTTGTATCGAGGTCTACTCCTTTCACTGAGTAGTTCGGAGAGGTAACTTTGGGATTCTGTTTCTACTGCTAACCCATTTAGGTACATTTATGGAGGTTAATGGTTGAAATGTTGCTTTATTGGATGGGTAGTTAAGGTAGACTACACATCCACGAGGGTTATTAAGGCTTCATGTTACCTGTACATCACAAGTCCTGGTTACTTTTCCATCTAAACCAGCGAATAAAGTAACCTCTCAACGTATACACACAAAACATAAAAACTTATATACATCTTTCAGTGTCATTTGGGCTAAATATTTAATACAGACGTTAAATATTTTTGACGTTATTTACATAAATACTAATGATATTAAAATCAATGTAGTTTGATTTGCATTTATCACTGGTAAATAACACATTTTTATTCTAATGACATTGATACGAACAAGCAAATCAAGATTTTTAACGTAATGTATATGAACGGTATTGTGGTACATACATGGCAATCGGAAACAATTCATTTAGCTATTCACAAACCAATTCGATGGCTTTGAAATACGCCAATAGTGTTTACACGCCGGTCTGGCAATAGTGGTGGCCGAAAGCCTCATAGATTAGATTAAATCCATAACAATATGACCATCAACAGGCTGTCAAGGGCCGAGTAAAAACTTTTGTGAAAGCCCCCCTAGTCTTTTATATTTAATAAAGTCCCCCCCCCAAGCATTTTTTTTAAGCAACACACTTTTCCTCGCTTCTGTTTTGAGAGAGATCTTTTTTTCTAATGAACGAATATAAGCAGAGAGCTGAGACAGAATGGGGGCTGGAAAAAAGAGAACTCAGGCAATACAGCAGGAAAAGAAATAAATGTGATAATGCAATGACAATAGGCTGACAGGAATTGTGTAAACTATGGAAACCATACAGAAGGAGCAACAGGTAGATAGAAAGACGGAGCAACATGGAGGCAATATGTAGAATACATTTGCACAGTGAACACTTGTCTAACAGGTAAATCATTATTAATAATTGCTTAGGATACAATTCACTGTTACAATAGACAGAGTGACCTAGGAACCTGGAAGCAACATTAGTGACTCAGGAACCTGGAAGCAACACTAGTGACTCAGGAACCTGGAAGCAACACTAGTGACCTAGGAACCTGGGAGCAACACTAGTGACCTAGGAACCTGGAAGCAACACTAGTGACCTAGGAACCTGGAAGCAACATTAGTGACTCAGGAACCTGGAAGCAACACTAGTGACTCAGGAACCTGGAAGCAACACTAGTGACCTAGGAACCTGGGAGCAACACTAGTGACCTAGGAACCTGGAAGCAACACTAGTGACCTAGGAACTTGGGAGCAACACTAGTGACCTAGGAACCTGGAAGCAACACTAGTGACCTAGGAACCTGGAAGCAACACTAGTGACTCAGGAACCTGGAAGCAACACTAGTGACCTAGGAACCTGGGAGCAACACTAGTGACCTAGGAACCTGGAAGCAACACTAGTGACCTAGGAACTTGGGAGCAACACTAGTGACCTAGGAACCTGGAAGCAACACTAGTGACCTAGGAACCTGGAAGCAACACTAGTGACTCAGGAACCTGGAAGCAACACTAGTGACCTAGGAACCTGGGAGCAACACTAGTGACCTAGGAACTTGGAAGCAACACTAGTGACCTTGGAACCTGGAAGCAACACTAGTGACTCAGGAACCTGGAAGCAACACTAGTGACCTAGGAACTTGGAAGCAACACTAGTGACCTTGGAACCTGGAAGCAACACTAGTGACTCAGGAACCTGGAAGCAACACTAGTGACTCAGGAACCTGGAAGCAACACTAGTGACCTAGGAACCTGGAAGCAACACTAGTGACCTAGGAACTTGGAAGCAACACTAGTGACCTAGGAACCTGGAAGCAACACTAGTGACTCAGGAACCTGGAAGCAACACTAGTGACTCAGGAACCTGGAAGCAACACTAGTGACTCAGGAACCTGGAAGTAACACTAGTGACCTAGGAACCTGGAAGCAACACTAGTGACCTAGGAACTTGGAAGCAACACTAGTGACCTTGGAACCTGGAAGCAACACTAGTGACCTAGGAACCTGGAAGCAACACTAGTGACTCAGGAACCTGGAAGCAACACTAGTGACCTAGGAACCTGGGAGCAACACTAGTGACCTAGGAACTTGGAAGCAACACTAGTGACCTTGGAACCTGGAAGCAACACTAGTGACTCAGGAACCTGGAAGCAACACTAGTGACCTAGGAACTTGGAAGCAACACTAGTGACCTTGGAACCTGGAAGCAACACTAGTGACTCAGGAACCTGGAAGCAACACTAGTGACTCAGGAACCTGGAAGCAACACTAGTGACCTAGGAACCTGGAAGCAACACTAGTGACCTAGGAACTTGGAAGCAACACTAGTGACCTAGGAACCTGGAAGCAACACTAGTGACTCAGGAACCTGGAAGCAACACTAGTGACTCAGGAACCTGGAAGCAACACTAGTGACTCAGGAACCTGGAAGTAACACTAGTGACCTAGGAACCTGGAAGCAACACTAGTGACCTAGGAACTTGGAAGCAACACTAGTGACCTTGGAACCTGGAAGCAACACTAGTGACTCAGGAACCTGGAAGCAACACTAGTGACTCAGGAACCTGGAAGCTACACTAGTGACTCAGTAACCTGGAAGTAACACTAGTGACCTAGGAACCTGGAAGCAACACTAGTGACCTAGGAACTTGGAAGCAACACTAGTGACCTAGGAACCTAGGAGCAACACTAGTGACCTAGGAACCTGGAAGCAACACTAGTGACCTAGGAACCTGGAAGCAACACTAGTGACCTAGGAACCTGGAAGCAACACTAGTGACCTAGGAACCTGGAAGCAACACTAGTGACCTAGGAACCTGGAAGCAACACTAGTGACCTAGGAACCTGGGAGCAACACTAGT
>NC_091336.1:20092305-20119805 GCF_038502225.1 Cherax quadricarinatus
TGCGAAGGTTAGTGGACGAATTTGGGAGTGTGTGTAAAGGTAGAAAGTTGAAAGTGAACATAGAAAAGAGTAAGGTGATGAGAGTATCAAATGCTTTAGGTAAAGAAAAATTGAATATCAAATTGGGGAGGAGGAGTGTGAAAGAAGTGAATGTTTTCAGATATTTGGGATTTGCCGTGTCAGCGGATGGATTTATGAAGGATAAGGTTAATCATAGAATTGATGAAGGAAAAGAGGTGAGTGGTGCATTGAGGTATATGTGGAGGCAAAAAATGTTATCTATGGATGCAAAGAAGGGAATGTATGAAAGTATAGTAGTGTAAATATTATGCAGAAAATTCGGAGTGTGGAAATTAGGTGTGAAGTTAATAAAAGTATTAGTCAGAGCGCTGAAGATGGTTTGTTGAGGTGGTTTGGTCACTTAGAGAGAATGGATCAAATTAGAATGACATGGAGAGCGTATAAATCTGTAGGGGAAGGAAGGCTGGGTAGGGGTCGTCCTCGAAAAGGGTGGGGGGAGGGGGTAAAGGAGGTGCTGTGGGCGAGGGATTTGGACTTTCAGCAAGCGTGCATGAGCGTGTTAGATAGGAGTGAATGGAGACAAATGGTATTTGGGACCTGACGAGCTGTTGGAGTGTGAGCAGGGTAATATTTAATGAAGGAATTCATGGAAACCGGTTATTTTACATAACCGGGCTTGAGTCCTGGAAATGGGAAGTACAATGCCTGCACTCTAATGGAGGGATTTGAGATATTGGCAGTTTGGAGGGATATATTGTGTATTTTTATACGTATATGCTTCTAAACAGTTGTATTCTGGGCACCTCTGTAAAAACAGTGATTATGTGTGAGTGAGGTGAAAGTGTTGAATGATGAGGAAAGTATTTTCTTTTTGGGGATTTTCTTTCTTTTTGGGTCACCCTGCCTCGGTGGGAGACGGCCGACTTGTTAAAAAAAATAGGCTGGAGGCAGTGGAGATGTCATGTCTGAGGGAAATGTGTGGTGTGAATATAATGCAGAGAATTCGTAGTTTGGAAGTTAGGAGGAGGTGCGGGATTACCAAAACTGTTGTCCAGAGGGCTGAGGAAGGGTTGTTGAGGTGGTTCGGACATGTAGAGAGAATGGAGCGAAACAGAATGACTTCAAGAGTGTATCAGTCTGTAGTGGAAGGAAGGCGGGGTAGGGGTCGGCCTAGGAAAGGTTAGAGGGAGGGGGTAAAGGAGGTTTTGTGTGCGAGGGGCTTGGACTTCCAGCAGGCATGCGTGAGCGTGTTTGACAGGAGTGAATGGAGACAAATGGTTTTTAATACTTGACGTGCTGTTGGAGTGTGAGCAAAGTAACATTTATGAAGGGGTTCAGGGAAACCGGCAGGCCGGACTTGAGTCCTGGAGATGGGAAGTACAGTGCCTGCACTCTTAAGGAGGGGTGTTAATGTTGCAGTTTAAAAACTGTAGTGTAAAGCACCCTTCTGGCAAGACAGTGATGGAGTGAATGATGGTGAAAGTTTTTCTTTTTCGGGCCACCCTGCCTTGGTGGGAATCGGCCAGTGTGATAATAAAATATAATATATATATATATATATATATATATATATATATATATATATATATATATATATATATATATATATATATATATATATATATGTATATATATATATATATATATATATATATATATATATATATATATATATATATATATATATATATATATATATATATATATATATATATATATATAATTTATTTCTAGGTAGTCCATGTCCTGGTAAATTACGTGCACATATTTACATTTAATTTTATGCATACGAATTTCTCTAATTCAACTAAACAATATTGTTGTACGTTTTGTAAACTTGCCTTACCTCCTGATACACATACGAGGATATTAAACTTCGCGAAAAGCGAAGAAAATAAACTAGAATGTTGCTATAAAAAGCATTTTAATAAATTGTAATTACAACAATTTAAAAAAAATATTTGTATTACAATTTCACTCAGCAATTAGCATGAATTTAACCTTATCGGAAGTTTACTTCATTACTGCAATTACAGGTTCACTAGCCCGAGCTTCAGCGAATTTATTATTATTATAATCAAGGGCGAAGCGCTAAACCCGGAGGATTATACAGCGCCTGGGGGGAGGGGATGTGGAAGGCATTCAGGCTTAATTTTGGGAACTGGAGCACAGATCCAGTTCCCTAAATCAAGAGCTCCTCACCAACATCAAGGAACCTTCTTTGAGGGGTAGCTTCAGCGAAAATGTTCTTGAAATTGTTACATATATACCATGGGCCTCACGACGCAGCTGACGAACAGGTTAAGAGTACCGTAAACGTGGAAGGATTACTGACGAGAGTGCTCGGATTCTGCATAAAGGCCTTACGATAACCTGCATAGATAGGTGAGGAGAGCGAATCCTGCATCGAGAACGGTACAAAGAGCAGTCCGTCAAGTTGCCCTTTGCATTGAGTTTGATACGAGAGCGTAGGAGGAGGAGGTTGAAATTCCAGTTGGTCTATAGGAGCTGGGACGCTGGTGATGAGACAAGCCGGGAGATTGGATGTTGGAGATAAGAGACGTGATGCTGTAGTGGAAACTAAGTTGCAATGTCGGAAAGCATAAAGACTGAAAACATTGTGAGGGAGAGGAGTCTGGTGTTGGAGAGGAGAAAACTGAAATTATTGGGTTGTTGGAGAGCAGGGACCGCATGATGTTATGAAAGAGAACAGATTTTGAAAATTGTGGAGACAAAAAAAAAAAAAAAGGATGCTGGACATCAGAAGCAGAGATTTCTGTTATTATATATTTACTGGGAAACGCTAAATCCGTAACTGATTGATTGCCTTCCGGAATGGTAGGCAATTAGGTTTCATCTAAAAAAGATAACTGTAAATTCCAAATCCTTAAATCAAGAGCACTTCAGCGGTATACTCGTGAAATCATCTCTGATGAAGGGATTACGAAGGCTATAGTTTAGAGCCTGTAGAAGTTAGGATTCTAGAGATGAGAAATGTCGAGAGGTATTAGGTTAATAATCTCGCAAGGAAGCTCCTATTAGGTTTTGATCCAAGAAATCGAATCAAATAATTATTTCACATTTTCAAGACGCATTGTAACTTACAATGTTCCTGTACAACAGACTTCTTTCGGCGACAGAAGAAGCCTGTTGCTGGTGAAGCAAATCGGCACTAAACATTTCCAAATACTTCAAATGTGCCATAGTATTCAATACACAAGTTTAAGAATACAAGTAATAAAGCACAATATTATTCTGGTACTAAATATTTCCCTGAGAAATTAAGCTACTGTAACATCTTTGACCTACATGTATTTGAGATGGCCAAAACCCGTAAACGGTCCAAACGTATATATACGTTTTTTCAACATTTGAAAGTATGTAAAACAAGTAGATCTTCTTTTTGTTTTTCTACATTTGAAAATGTGTAAAAAAACTTTGATCTACTTTTTTTTGTTATATTTGAAAATATGTAAAAAAAACTTTGATCTACTTTTGTAGCACTACACATGTGAACGTAGATCTGCTTGGACCGTTTACGGGTTTTAAACCAAAGGTACATTATTATCAACATTTACTATATTGCACGTAATGTCTTGAAAAATATATGCAGGATGAATGCCTTGTACACTGTTATAGTTTATTGCTCGATTCAGTAAAAATATATTAAAATATATTAGTCAGAAATATCGCGGTAAAAGTCTATTGGACTCCAATTTAAAAAAGAAAATCATCAAAATGAAGAAACATGAATATTATTATTATAATGAAAAAAGAAGAGCTAAAGAAATTTAAACAAAATGAAATGACACAATCTCAAGGACATCTTGAAATAAAGGCGTTTACGAGCACAAGAGGGAATTTTAAGTGGGTAATATGAACAGTTCTGCCTCCTTGTAGCGTGACTTCAACAACTCTCAAGAGGGTGATAAACCATGCTAATGTTTAAAGGTGAGAGTTTTATTAAAAACAGAAATGTTGAATCATTGCTTATACCATCCGTGTGAAGCTAATTTGTGAAAAGAATATATAACAAAGAAATTTGTTCCTGAGGCTATGGCAATCTCTGCAAAAATTCTTAAATGTTAGGTCACTCCAGAAGGTCAGGCCATTCTTGAAGTCAGGTCACGAGTCGACGTGCAGGGACACATGAGTCTTTCTCTGCTCATTCCAGCCAAAGAGGGAAAGTTACGTGACACATTACTATTTGGTCTAAGTCATTGTTAATGGTGTTTTTTTTATCTTCTGTTCTTTTCAGGCTATATATATATATATATATATATATATATATATATATATATATATATATATATATATATATATATATATATACATATATATATATATATATATATATATGTATATATATATATATATATATATATATATATATATATATATATATATATATATTTTTTTTTATTATCACACTGGCCGATTCCCACCAAGGCAGGGTGGCCCGAAAAAGAAAAACTTTCACCATCATTCACTCCATCACTGTCTTGCCAGAAGGGTGCTTTACACAACAGTTTTTAAACTGCAACATTAACACCCCTCCTTCAGAGTGCAGGCACTGTACTTCCCATCTCCAGGACTCAAGTCCGGCCTGCCGGTTTCCCTGAACCCCTTCATAAATGTTACTTTGCTCACACTCCAACAGCACGTCAAGTATTAAAAACCATTCGTCTCCATTCACTCCTATCAAACACGCTCACGCACGCCTGCTGGAAGTCCAAGCCCCTCGCACACAAAACCTCCTTTACCCCCTCCCTCCAACCTTTCCTAGGCCGACCCCTACCCCGCCTTCCTTCCACTACAGACTGATACACTCTTGAAGTCATTCTGTTTCGCTCCATTCTCTCTACATGTCCGAACCACCTCAACAACCCTTCCTCAGCCCTCTGGACAACAGTTTTGGTAATCCCGCACCTCCTCCTAACTTCCAAACTACGAATTCTCTGCATTATATTCACACCACACATTGCCCTCAGACATGACATCTCCACTGCCTCCAGACTTCTCCTCGCTGCAACATTCATCACCCATGCTTGGTAAAACTATACTCTCATACATTCCCCTCTTTGCCTCCAAGGACAAAGTTCTTTGTCTCCACAGACTCCTAAGTGCACCACTCACCCTTTTCCCCTCATCAATTCTATGATTCACCTCATCCTTCATAGACCCATCCGCTGACACGTCCACTCCCAAATATCTGAATACATTCACCTCCTCCATACTCTCTCCCTCCAATCTGATATCCAATCTTTCATCACCTAATATTTTTGTTATCCTCATAACCTTACTCTTTCCTGTATTCACTTTTAATTTTCTTCTTTTGCACACCCTACCAAATTCATCCACCAATCTCTGCAACTTCTCTTCAGAATCTCCCAAGAGCACAGTGTCATCAGCAAAGAGCAACTGTGACAACTCCCACTTTATGTGTGATTCTTTATCTTTTAACTCCACGCCTCTTGTCAAGACCCTCGCATTTACTTCTCTTACAACCCCATCTATAAATATATTAAACAACCACGGTGACATCACACATCCTTGTCTAAGGCCTACTTTTACTGGGAAATAATTTCCCTCTTTCCTATGTACTCTAACTTGAGCCTCACTATCCTCGTAAAAACTCTTCACTGCTTTCAGTAACCTACCTCCTACACCATACACCTGCAACATCTGCCACATTGCCCCCCTATCCACCCTGTCATACGCCTTTTCCAAATCCATAAATGCCACAAAGACCTCTTTAGCCTTATCTAAATACTGTTCACTTATATGTTTCACTGTAAACACCTGGTCCACACACCCCCTACCTTTCCTAAAGCCTCCTTGTTCATCTGCTATCCTATTCTCAGTCTTACTTTTAATTCTTTCAATAATAACTCTACCATACACTTTACCAGGTATACTCAACAGACTTATCCCCCTATAATTTTTGCACTCTCTTTTGTCCCCTTTGCCTTTATACAAAGGAACTATGCATGCTCTCTGCCAATCCCTAGGTACCTTACCCTCTTCCATACATTTATTAAATAATTGCACCAACCACTCCAAAACTATATCCCCACCTGCTTTTAACATTTCTATCTTTATCCCATCAATCCCGGCTGCCTTACCCCCTTTCATTTTACCTACTGCCTCACGAACTTCCCCCACACTCACAACTGGCTCTTCCTCACTCCTACAAGATGTTATTCCTCCTTGCCCTATACACGAAATCACAGCTTCCCTATCTTCATCAACATTTAACAATTCCTCAAAATATTCCCTCCATCTTCCCAATACCTCTAACTCTCCATTTAATAACTCTCCTCTCCTATTTTTAACTGACAAATCCATTTGTTCTCTAGGCTTCCTTAACTTGTTAATCTCACTCCAAAACTTTTTCTTATTTTCAACAAAATTTGTTGATAACATCTCACCCACTCTCTCATTTGCTCTCTTTTTACATTGCTTCACCACTCTCTTAACCTCTCTCTTTTTCTCCATTTACTCTTCCCTCCTTGCATCACTTCTACTTTGTAAAAACTTCTCATATGCTAACTTTTTCTCCCTTACTACTCTCTTTACATCATCATTCCACCAATCGCTCCTCTTCCCTCCCGCACCCACTTTCCTGTAACCACAAACTTCTGCTGAACACTCCAACACTACATTTTTAAACCTACCCCATACCTCTTCGACCCCATTGCCTATGCTCTCATTAGCCCATCTATCCTCCAATAGCTGTTTATATCTTTCCCTACCTGCCTCCTCTTTTAGTTTATAAACCTTCACCTCTCTCTTCCCTGATGCTTCTATTCTCCTTGTATCCCATCTACCTTTTACTCTCAGTGTAGCTACAACTAGAAAGTGATCTGATATATCTGTGGCCCCTCTATAAACATGTACATCCTGAAGTCTACTCAACAGTCTTTTATCTACCAATACATAATCCAACAAACTACTGTCATTTCGCCCTACATCATATCTTGTATACTTATTTATCCTCTTTTTCTTAAAATATGTATTACCTATAACCAAACCCCTTTCTATACAAAGTTCAATCAAAGGGCTCCCATTATCATTTACACCTGGCACCCCAAACTTACCTACCACACCCTCTCTAAAAGTTTCTCCTACTTTAGCATTCAGGTCCCCTACCACAATTACTCTCTCACTTGGTTCAAAGGCTCCTATACATTCACTTAACATCTCCCAAAATCTCTCTCTCTCCTCTGCATTCCTCTCTTCTCCAGGTGCATACACGCTTATTATGACCCACTTCTCGCATCCAACCTTTACTTTAATCCACATAATTCTTGCATTTACACATTCATATTCTCTTTTCTCCTTCCATAACTGATCATTCAACATTACTGCTACCCCTTCCTTTGCTCTAACTCTCTCAGATACTCCAGATTTAATCCCATTTATTTCCCCCCACCGAAACTCCCCTACCCCCTTCAGCTATGTTTCGCTTAGGGCCAGGACATCCAACTTCTTTTCATTCATAACATCAGCAATCATCTGTTTCTTGTCATCTGCACTACATCCACGCACATTCAAGCATCCCAGTTTTATAAAGTTTTTCTTCTTCTCTTTTTTAGTAAATGTGCACAGGAGAAGGGGTTACTAGCCCATTGCTCCCGGCATTTTAGTCGCCTCATACGACACGCATTGCTTACGGAGGAAAGATTCTTTTCCACTTCCCCATGGACAATAGAAGAAATAAAGAAGAACAAGAGCTATGTAGAAAAAGGAGAAAAACCTAGATGTATGTATATATATATGCATGTGCATGTCTGTGAAGTGTGACCAAAGTGTAAGTTGGAGTAGCAAGATATCCCTGTTATCTAGCGTGTTTATGAGACAGAAAAAGACACCAGCAATCCTACCATCATGCAAAACAGTTACAGGTTTCTGTTTCACAGACATCTGGCAGGACGGTAGTACTTCTCTGGGTGGTTGCTGTCTACCAACCTACTACCTATATATATATACATATATATATATATATGTATATATATATATATATATATATATATATATATATATATATATATATATATATATATAAAGCATATATATATATATATGTATATACATATATATAATATATATATATATATATATATATATATATATACATATATATATATATATATATATATATATATATATAGATATATATATATATATTTATATATATATATATATATATATATATATATATATATATATATATATATATATATATATATCCCTGAAGCAAGTTTATTCTTTTCTCTGAGGATGAGGGTCCCTAGGACAGTTCTAGAGGTGGTACCTCCATATATTTTATATATATATATATATATATATATATATATATATATATATATATATATATATATATATATATATATATATATATATATGTCGTACCGAATATGTAAAACTGGTAAATTAGCAAGAACTTATTTAAAATTACGTCCTTTCTGAAATTTTCTCTAACACGTTTAAAGACATATTTATTTCATTAATGTTAATGTAAAAAAATTTAATTTTGCACCAAAAGAATCTTAGAAAACTTACCTAACCTTATTATAACAAGAACAATTTATTTTAGCCTAACAAAACTAAATATATTTTAGATTTGTTGACAATAATTTAATACTCAACAAACACAGTGAAATATATTTTTTTCGTTAGGTTAAGAATGATTTTGGCGAAATTATTGCATACACAAATTTTCGCTTGTCCTATATGGCAAGATGAGCGTTGCTATTTAAGCCAAGATGGCAAGTTCTGCCTATTCGGCACGACATATATATATATATATATATATATATATATATATATATATATATATATATATATATATATATATATATATATATATATATATATATGTGTATATATATATATATATATATATATATATATATATATATATATATATATATATATATATATATATATATATATATATATATATATATATATATATATGTCGTGCCGCATATGTAAAACTGGTCAATTAGCAAGAAGTCATTTAAAATTAAGTCCTTTCTGAAATTTTCTCTTATACGTTTAAAGATATATTTTTTCATTAATGCTAATGTAAAAATCTTTAATTTTGCACCAAATGAATCTTAGAAAACTTACCTAACCTTATTATCACAAGAGCAATTTATTTTAGCCTAACCCAACTAAATATATTTTAGATTTGTTTACAATAATTTAATGCTAAACAAACACAGTGAAATATATTTTTTTCGTTAGGTTCAGAATGATTTCGGAGAAAATTATTGCATACAAAAATTTTCACTTGTCCTATATGTCAAGATGAGCGTTGCTATTTAAACCAAGATCGCAAGTTCTGCCTATTCGGCACGACATATATATATATATATATATATATATATATATATATATATATATATATATATATATATATATATATATATATATATATAAATATATATATATATATATATATATATATATATATATATATATATATATATATATATATATATATATATTTATATATATAATATATATATATATATATATATATATATATATATATATATATATATATATATATATATATATATATATATATATATATATATATATATATATATATATATATATATATATATATATATAACCTTGGGATTTCTTTTTTACACTCAAGGTTTTTATTCTTACATACACACACACACTTTTGAAGGTAATATGGGTCCAAAAATGGATATATACATACATTTTCTACTTCACTACTGGGAAGTGTCATTGGAACAGTAAATTGGCTACTGTACGTTTCTTAGTTTTCCAAGTGAGTTTTATACCCCATGTATTTTAGAAAGTGGAATATGTACTCCTGCAAAATGTCGAGGATTCTCCGTATCTATTAGAACGATCGTGCATTGATGAGTATATTCTGTGTATTTCCTAAAGTTCTGGGACTCATCGAAGCTGGCATCTGTTCTTTCTCTAATACTGTTCAAGGCACAGATTGTAGTTAATGTAGCTGGACATATGTAATCCCCCACAATTAGCTTTCCATAGTTATAGGCTAACTTCATTTGAACACCCTTGACAGCCATCGATCTCCATAGTTGGGACGGACCCTTTATTGCTGATCCGGCTATTGCAGTGTTTCTCGAAGGTTTTGGTCTCTCCATTCTGCTCTACCGGAGATACAGAAAAGATACGTAAGAAACTAAACTATTTCCGTGTGGTTTATTAGTGGGAGGATTTCCTCAGTGTTCATTTCATTTAAATTCTTATACATTTATCATTATAGTTTAGCCAATTGTTGTAATATATTTTTTCAACATTAATTCCTATATTTATAACTACAGTAAACAAATTTGCATTTCCCTGTTAAACATATTAACTGGCAAACAGGAAATAGCGAAAAGCTCTGTGTAAATATTTATATATATACATATAAATATTTATTATTTTTAATACAAAAAGAGCATTGAGCTTTTATATATACATATTGGACGATAAGTTAGTTTGGTGAATAAGTTTGGTATTTTTATTTAACACGTTCCATTTATTAAACAATTACTATGTTGTGTTATGTGTGTTTTAAAACTATATAAATGAAAACAAAATCTTTAAAAAACAAATAGCCGCCTTTAGCTTTTTAGAGGTAATGCGACATATTCATTCTTGAGAATATGATAATGGTCCAGAAATGGCCGAAATGTCAGACAATTATAAAGAAATGTTTTCTTTAATTTTTTCCATCCGGGGAAAGAACACGTGAATAATTACTGATACGAGAATAAATTAACCATGTAGCAAGAATTAATAAAACTATAAGAATATGAATGGGTCACTCATTCACCTAAAACTACCCTTACTGAAAACGTGCGTAGTGGGCGGTTTACGGTAGTTGCGTATTCGCACAGGAGCGCAGCTTAACTGTGCGATGTCTATAAACATTAAAAACCACGAAAAGGTTTACCGTGTATCCACATTCAATATGAAAACTGGATTTTTTTCCCCCATTTTCTCTGCGTGCGACTAGCAGTAACATCCTGGTTGATTTGGCCTCGAGTCCCCTGGAAGCCTGATCTGCGACCTGGTCGCGGGGGCGATGACCCCCAGGAAGCATCCCTATCTCAGACTATGTAATCAAAATCAGAATGAATATTCTGAGAAGTAATACTTACGGAATGCATTTTATATCCTTTTCGCTTTAGTTACGTGCAACAAACTGCGTCATTAGCAGATATGTAAGACATGAGGAAATCGTAATGCAAATACGTTAGTTAGTTAGTTAAAGATTAGCCGGTATTCTCCCGGCCCGGGCCTTGTCCAAGTGGTGGCCCGGCCTTGGCTCCCTCTTTAGGGAGTGCCTGAGACCTAAGTCTCCCATGGGAGGAGGCACAAGTACCTCCTCATCTTTGGGACCAACTGTCCCCAGGCCTAGCCACAAGCTAGGCCTTTCTGGTCTGCCATCCCCGCCCCAAGGGAGCAAATGGGAATAACAGTCTTATGAGCTAAAAGCTCGGGCTCAGGCACCTACCCTACCCTAGAAGGGTTAGGCATGGTGTCGATCTGCAAATACGTAATTCATCAGGAAATACGTAACACATGAGGAAATACGTTAAAAATGAGCAAAAATGTTAGAAATGAACAATTGCATTAGAAATGAGCAAATGCGGTAAAAATGAGCAAATGCGTTAGAAATTAGCAAATACATTAGCAATAAGCGCATACATAAGACATGAGTAAACACGTAATTCATGAGCTAACATATACGCATTCTTCGCAGTTAAAAGACAGAAAAGAACAAGCCTTTATCATGTCAACATTTCGCTCAAATAGAATTATACACATGACTTACCAAATCTTCCTTAGAGCCAAACATTCCCTGTTCTAAGTGTTGCTACAAATAAGGTTTTTGTCTCCTAATTTGATGGCTCATAACCATGCTCACTGACCTATGCTCTATTAAAGGATACTGACGATATATATTACATTAGCGTCATAAAAACTATCATTTCTAGGAGCATCAAAATTATATTTATATTTTTAGCAGTAATATTTCTACCTATTATATATAAAAATTACTGCATGGAATGTAGGAGGAAAAAAAGTCCAGCGGCATCGGAGAATGCAAGAAGAATAAGCATGTATGCCATTGGTCAGAATGAATAAATCAGACCACTTTTTTTTTGTTGTTGTTGTTGGTATGAATGGATATCCCCACAATAGACAGCGTTATCACAAATGCTAAAATAATGATTAATCAGCAATATTTCGGAAGCGGCAGAGTCTTTTCTATTCTTTTTCCCCCTCTCTGCCTTCCTCATTGTGTTGTTAATCCCACCACCGGTACTCAGTTTTCATAAGAGGGGATGTGAACGTATCGATTCTTTTGCATATTGTTCTTTATATTTTGTTAATGTATATTTTTTGGGAGGGTCCGTGAATCGTAGACAAAGGACTAGATTAGGGAAGTTGCGGGGTATGTGTGTGCGTGTTTTAGTGCTTATGTGTGGTGAGTGTGTGTGTGTGTGTGTGTGTGTGTGTGTGTGTGTGTGTGTGTGTGTGTGTGTGTGTGTGTGTGTGTGTGTGTGTGTGTGTGTGTGTGTGTGTGTGTGTGTGTTTGTACTCACCTATTTGTGGATGCAGGGGTTGAGTTAGAGCTCCTGGGTGTGCGAGTATGTATTTGTACTTAATAGCTGTCAAAAGTCTTGTCGAAAGACATTTGGCCTATTTTGTGTGTCAGCGAATGTATTAATATATGTTTTTGTGTTTGGGTGTATGGATATGTGTTGAGTACTATCACTTATTTACTCTATTACTTGTGGTTGCACAAGTGTAGTACTAGTAAGAACATAAGAACATAAGAACGAAGGAACACTGCAGAAGGCCTACCGGCCCATGCGAGGCAGGTCCAAGTCTCCTACCGGCTTAAGCCAATGCACCCAACCTAGTCAGGTCAGGTCACATTGACTTAAGGGAGGAACACGGCAACCGACCTGGTAGCACAAGCTATCAGGTCCAATTCACACCCACCCACATCCACTCATGTATTTATCCAACCTATTTTTAAAGCTACACAACGTTCTGGCCTCTATAACTGTACTCGGGAGTTTGTTCCACTCATCCACAACTCTATTACCAAACCAGTACTTTCCTATATCCTTCCTGAATCTGAATTTTTCCAACTTAAACCCATTGCTGCGAGTCCTGTCTAGGCTAGATATTTTCAGCACACTATTTACATCCCCTTTATTTATTCCTGTCTTCCATTTATACACTTCAATCATATCCCCCCTAATTCTACGTCTTTCTAGAGAGTGCAGATTCAGGGCCCTTAGTCTGTCCTCATAGGGAAGGTTTTTGATACATGGGATCAACTTTGTCATCCTCCTTTGTACATTTTCCAGAGAATTTATATCCATTCTGTAATACGGTGACCAAAACTGTGCAGCATAATCTAAATGAGGCCTAACCAAGGATGTATAGAGTTGAAGAACAACCTGAGGACTCCTATTATTTATGCTTCTTGATATGAAGCCAAGGATTCTATTAGCTTTATTGCGAACACTTATGCACTGTTGTCTTGGTTTCAGATTACTGCTAACCAGAACTCCTAAATCTTTTTCGCAATCCGTAATATTAAGATCTACATTATTTAGTTTATATGTGGCATGGTTATTGTCCTGTCCAACATTTAGACAGCATTTGTCTATATTAAACTGCATCTGCCACCTCTCCGACCACTGCATCAGTCTATTCAAATCTTCCTGGAGTGCTCTAATGTCCTCGTCAGAATGAATTCGACGGCCTATTTTGGTGTCATCGGCAAACTTGCCGATGTCGCTCTTTATGCCCTCATCTATGTCGTTTATGTAGATTGTGAACAGCAGGGGGCCCAACACTGACCCCTGTGGAACACCGCTCGTGACGCTTCCCCACTCTGAATTCTCCCCATTTATGCAAACTCTCTGCTGCCTATTTGTCAACCATGCCTCTATCCAGGAAAAAATTTCTCCTCCTATTCCATGTGCTTTAATTTTCCTCAATAGTCTCTGATGTGGGACCCTGTCAAAAGCCTTACTGAAGTCCATATACACAATATCATATTCATTACCATGATCTACCTCCTCAAATACCTTAGTGAAAAAAGTTAATAAATTCGTAAGGCAGGAACGCCCCTTTGTAAAACCATGCTGAGATTCGTTGATTAATTTATGCTTTTCAAGGTGGCTACGAACTGCCTCGGCAATTATTGATTCCATAAATTTTCCCACTATGGAGGTTAGGCTTATTGGTCTATAGTTCGAAGCTAAGGACCTGTCACCTGTTTTGAAAATAGGTATCACATTTGTCATTTTCCACTTATCTGGCACCATGCCAGTTTGTAGTGATATGTTGAAAAGATTAGCCAAAGGTGTGCTAAGCTCCTCTTTACATTCCTTTAGAACCCTTGCATACAGTTCATCAGGGCCTGGGGATTTGTTAGGTTTTAATTTATCTATTTGCCTAAGGACCATGTCACTTGTGACCCTAATCGTGCACAGTTTATTATCGTCCTGTTCTACATAATTTATCATTACTGGAATATCGCTGGTATCCTCCTGTGTAAAAACTGAGAGTAAGTATGTGTTAAAAATTCTACACATTTCCTTATCACTGTCAGTGAGCTGACCCGAGGAACTTTTGAGTGGGCCTATCTTGTCCCTGATCTTACTTCTGTATACCTGAAAGAATCCTTTTGGGTTAGTCTTCGATTCTCTTGCAACTTTAACCTCATAATCTCTTTTTGCTTTTCTAATTCCCTTTTTTATTTCTCTCTTTAACTGAATATATCGATTTCTTAATTGCCCCTCTCCTCTTTTGATTTGCCTATATATGCCTCTCTTTTGACCAATCAGATATTTTAATCTATTGTTCATCCATTTAGGATCATATTTGTTTGATCTGATTTCCCTATTTGGAACATAATTTGACTGAGCAGCTAGAACTATGCCCTGGAAAGCATCATATCGGCAACGATCACCACCTACCTGACCCTTAGTCAGGTCATTCCAGTTCAGCCCACCTAAGTAATTTTTCAGTCCTATGAAATCAACCAAGCGAAAGTCAGGGACGGAGACTTGATTGCCATTGTTAGGGGAATTCCATGATATATTAAAACTGAGTGATTTGTGATCACTTTCCCCAAGCTCATCATTAACCTCAAGATTATTAATTAGTGTTTCCCTACTGGCAAGAACCAAGTCAAGGAGGTTATTTCCCCTAGTTGGCTCTGTCACAAACTGTTTTAAAAAACAATCCTGGGTCGTATCAAGAAAGTCACCTGACTCTAAATTTCCTGTCAAATTGCTCCAGTCAATCTGTCTATAGTTGAAATCTCCCATTAGCACAACATTTTCGTATGTAGATGCCTTACGAATTTCGTCCCATAGAAGTTTACTGCACTCCCTATCAAGATTTGGGGCCCTGTAAATCACACCCAAAATTAGTTTTTCTCGGCCCTAGAGAAGCTGTAACCAAACAGATTCAGTGGCTGACGCTTCTAATTTAATATCTTGTCTAACACAACAGTTTAAATTGTCTCTGACATACATCGCTACTCCACCACCTTTCCTGTTGACCCTGTCAGTGTGGAATAATTTATAGCCTAGTATGTGACATTCAGAGGGCATCTCTCTATCTTTCAGATTGAGCCAGGTCTCTGTTATAGCAATAATATCTATGTTTCCTGCACTTGCAATTAATCTTAGCTCATCTATCTTATTTCTTATACTCCTGCTATTAGTATAGCAGCAAGGGAGCTAGTCCCTTGCTGCCCTCTGCTGTCCCCTTTCGTTTGCTGACCTGATCTATTGTCTTTATTTATAACTTCATGCTGAATGCCTTTTATACATTTATTGTTTCCAACCCTAGTGTTGCAACCTGCTTGTTTCCCACACACACCCATACCTCTATCTTCCATCAGTTTAAAATCATAGGCATTTCACCAATGGCCTTCTCAATCGAGTCTGCAAGTGCTACCACCCCTGCCCCAGAGAGATGTACCCCATCCCTTGTATGCATATCATGTTTGCCATAAAAGTTGTTCCAGTTGTCAATGAATGGGATTGCAAGTTCCTTGCAGTATCTGTCTAGCCAGCAATTTACACCAATTGCCCTAGACAACCATTCATTTCCTACTCCCCTTCTAGGCAAGATGCTACATATGATTGGGATCCCTCCCTTAGACTTAATGAAATCTATAGCTGACCTGTACTTATCTAGCAGCTCTTCTCTCCTACCCTTTCCAATATCATTTCCACCAGCACTGAGACAGATAATGGGCTTGTTCCCATTACCTGACATGATATTATCCAGTCTGTTGACAATGTCCCCAACACCAGCTCCAGGGAAGCACACTCTATCTCTCATCTTCTTATTCCTATTACAAAAAGCACGGTCAATATATCTTACCTGAGAGTCACCAACCACAAGAATGCGCTTACCTCCATTAGCAGGGGCAGTAGTACCCTTACCTTCACTGGCCACTGAAGTACATTCATCCTGAAGAACAGAGAAGCGATTTCCTACCTTCAGATCTTCACTCTTAACTTTCCTTACTCTGATGCGCCTCCCATTACTGTGAACCACTCGCCACTTGTAGCAGGTGCTGGGCTGCACCTCACTGCTGGTAGCCGTTGCTACCTCCCCACCTACAGCCTCCTCACAGCGAGAGACAGACTGCACCTCACTGCTAGAAGCCTCATTCCCCACAACTCCAGCCACCTCACAATCTCTCCCAGACCCATTGAGGTGGACCTTCAGCCTCCTAATCTCCTCCTGGAGAAGCAAGACCTCCTCCTTCAACTCTCCAACCTCAATTTTTAAAACACTGCAGAAGCAAGCCATGCTTTGTAACCGTCCACGCTAATCCCCAAAGCAGCTCAGGGTCTGTGACCTCACGTGACGACTGACCACTGACCTCTGAGTAATTAGTTATGAAAAACACATATCGGAAGACAATTAGACGTGTGGTGTGTGTGTGAGAGAGAGAGATCAAATATTAATCATAATAATAATAAATAACAAAAATAATAAATAATATTATAAAAGAGAAGAAAAAATGAAAATAAAAAGGAAGAATGGATATTAACAATAATGGGATTGATAGGTAAGACACATATGCAACAGTTAGATATCTTTATTTCGAAACGTTTCGCCTACACAGTAGGCTTCTTCAGTCGAGTACAGAAAAATTGATAGAAGCAGAAGATACTATCAACTTTTCTGTACTCGACTGAAGAAGCCTACTGTGTAGGCGAAACGTTTCGAAATAAAGACACCTAACTGTTGCATATGTGTCTTACCTAACAACCTGTCGGTATTTTATACCATTTTAATGTTCAGTAATTGGACTGAACTGATGATGTAGTATCAGTGAACAATCCCACAGTCTAGCTCTTACCATCTTCCTGAGTAACTTTGTTTTCTCAACTTATTTATACTTTCGTTTTTAAATATCAAATATCTCACGTCCAACATCCTCGTCACTAGTAAATGTGTGTACTCACCTGTTTGTGGTTGCAGGGGTCGAGTCATAGCTCCCGGCCCGGCCTCTTCACTGATCGTTACTAGGTCCTCCCTCTGGTCCATGAACTTTATCTTACCTCGTCTTAAAACTATGTATGGTTCCTGCTTCCACTTCGTTACTTGCCAGACTATTCTACTTCCTGACGACTCTATGAATAAAGAAATACTTCCTAACATCTCTTTGACTCATCTGAGTCTTCACCTTCCAATTGTGACCCCTTGTTTTAGTATTCCATCTCTGGAACATCGTGTTTCTGTCCATCTTGCCAATTCTTCGCAGTATTTTGTATGTCGTTATCATGTCTCCCCTAACCCTCCTCTCCTCCAGTGTCGTCATGCCGATTTCCCTTAACCTTTCTTCGTAGGGCATTCCTCTTAGCTCTGGAACTAGTCTTGTTGCAAACCTTTACACTTTCTTTAATTTCTTCACTAGCTTGACCAGGTGTGGGTTCGAAACTGGTGCTGCATTCTCCAGCATGGGCCTGACGTACACGGTGCACAGATTCTTTAACGATTCCTTACTTAGGTATTGGAACGCTCTTCTCAGGTTTGCCAGGCGCCCATATGCTGCACAAGTTATCTGGTTGATGTGCTCTTCAGAAGATGTGCTCGGTATTATACTCACCCCAAGATCCTTTTCCTTGAGTGAGGTTTGCAGTCTTTGGCCCCCTCCCCTAACCTATACTCTGTCTGCGGTATTCTTTGTCTTTCCCCAATCTTCATAACTTTGCAGTTGGTTGGGTTAAATTCAAGGAGCCAGTTGCTGAACCAGGCATGCAGCCTGTCCAGGTCTCTTTGAAGTCTTGCTTGATCCTAATCCGAATTAATTCTCCTCATTAACTTCTGATCATCTTTAAACAGGGGCACTTCTGAGTGTATTCCTTCGGTCATGTCATTCACATATACCAAAAACAACACTGGTCAGGCGCCCACTCTGACACCTGGTCACTTACCATGACTCATTGCTGCCTCCTTGTCAGGTATTCCGTGATTCATTGCAGTGTCCTTCCTGTTATGCGTACCTGATCCTCTAACTTTTGCATTAATCTCATGTAAGGAGCTGTGTCGAAAGCCTTATTGCGGTCCAGGAAAATGCAACCTACTCACCCCTCTCTCTCGTGTCTTACGTCCGTTACCTTGTCATAACACTCCGATAGGTTTGTGACAGGATTTTCCTTCCCTGAATCTGTGCTGGTTGTCGTTTATAAGCTTTTTTTCGTTCTAGATGCTCCACCACTCTCCTCCTGATAATCTTCTCCATGACTATTCATACTATACACGTCAGTGACACTGGTCTGTAGTTTAGTGCTTCATGTCTGTCTCCTTTCTTAAAAATGAGGACTACATTTGCAAAATGAAAATTGTTGTTAGTGGCACGCACAGCGTCTCTGCTACCTCTCTTGGCCTCCCTCCTTATATGTGCATACTCGTTCCTGGCTCGTCAACTAATCTCTTTATTATCCTGGGTGCTTTGTCTTCTGTACTTTTTCCATTCTCTAGCGCATTTAGGTTTTGCCTCCCTACACTTTTGGGTAAACCAAGGACTCGTTCTGATTATTCCCATTATTTCTGTTGCTCTTGGGAACAAACCTCTCCTCTGCCTCCTTACATTTTGTTGTTATGTACTCCATTTCCTTTACTGATTTTCCTACCAATTCTCTTTCTCACTGAACCTCTTGCAGAAAGTTCCTCATGCCTATGTAGTTCCCCCTTTTGTAATTTGGCTTTCCCCATCCTACTTCTCTTACCCTCTCCACTTTTAACTCTACTATTCAAAGCTGAGAACCAAGTGATCACTAGCTCCGAAGTGCCTTTCATTTGTGATGTCCTTGATGTCGGAGCTACTCAAGGTGAATACGAGGACCAGTCTTGTTGGTTCATCCTCACCTCTCTCTCTGGTAGTGTCCCTAACATGTTGATGCATGAGGTTTTCCAGTAGCACATAAGAACATAAAAACATAAGAAAGAAGGAACACTGCAACAGGCGCACTGACCCATGCGAAGCAGGTCCATGCCACCCCCAGGCCTAGAACAATGACCACCTAGTCACGTCACTTCCACTTAAGGAAGGAGCACGGCACCAGACCTGGTAACCCAAGCTAGTCAGGTCCAACTCATACCCACCCTCCCACATGCATGTATTTATTAAAACTATTTTTAAAACTACAAAAGGTCTTAGCTTCTGTGACGGTACTCGGGACTCTGTTCCACTCATCCACAACTCTATTACCAAACCAGTGCTTCCCTATATCCTTCCTGAATCTGAACTTTTCCAACTTGAAACCATTGCTGCGAGTCCCGACTTGGCTGGATATTTTCAGCACGCTATTTACATCCCCTTTATTTATTCCTGTTTTCCATTTATACACCTTAATTATATCCCCCCTAATTCTACGCCTTTCTAGAGAGAGCAGATTCAGGGCCCTCTGTCTATCCTCATAGGGAAGATTTCTGATGCATGGGATCAACTTTGTCATCCTCCTCCTTACGTTTTCTAGTGCATTTATATCCATTCTGTAATATCCATCATCTTAGCTCTCCATGTGGCTCATTGTTTTCCCATTCAATCTCCTTGTGTTTGAAATCACCCATAACTAGTAGCTTTGCTCTACCCGTGTGAGCTCTTCTAGCCACCTCAGCTAGTGTGTCCATCATTGCTCTGGTGCTCTCTTCATATTCTTCTCTCGGTCACTTGCAGTTCTGTGGCGGATTATACATCTTTGCAATAACTACCTTATGTTCCCCAGACTGAATTGTATGTACTGTGTAGTCCCTTTCGCCAATTTCGTCCATTACTTCCATATCCTCATTTAACCATCGGTGTGTGTGTGTGTGTGTGTGTGTGTGTGTGTGTGTGTGTGTGTGTGTGTGTGTGTGTGTGTGTATGTGTGTGTGTATGTGTTTGTGTGTGTGTATGGAGAGGGAATAACACGATGAAGAGACACCAAAACGAGAAACAGATAGGTGTTGTAGTGCAGGTGTTGAGCTGGGGAAGGAAAATATACATAGTGTTATTCCCAGAGAGTGCAGCTGCGCTACTGGTTTCATATCTTGCATAGTTTTGAGGTTGTTTGGCGTAGCTGTTTATGCACAGCAGTTGATTTCATATCTAATGCGAGGAAGAATCTACATAGCAGGGTGTATATATCGTATATGTAGAGAGTGACTAAGTGAAATAACATCGTGTACCAGGGAAACGACAGAGAGAACAGAGAAATTTAAAAACCAGATAAACGAGAGAGAATTTCGAGAAAATCAGGGAATGGGGAACATGAGAGGGGTGAGAAGAATTCGTGGAGCAGGGAGACGAGAGAGAACGAAGGGAAAATCAGATGAGAGGTGATAGGAATTCAGTCAGCAGGGCAACGAGATGAAGGATGAGGACGAAAAGTCTTGGAAAAGCTAATCAAGAGAAATGTTAGAAAAAAATCAACTAACAGGGGAACGAGAAAGTTGAGGTAAAATTAGTAAACAGGGAAACCAGATAAATAAATGAAAGAAAAAAACTGAACAGAGCAACAGGTGAGGGACGAGAGAAATTCAAGGAACACGGGAACAGGAGAATAGTAAAAAGAACTCAAAGAACAGAAGAATAAGAGAGTAGGGGGAGGGGTGAGTGAGATGAGCTCAAATAGGAGGGCAAATGAGAAAAATGAGATGTGACGGGTACCAATGAGGTACGTAAGAAAATATGTAAGGAGGAGTTAGGAAGCAAAATATGTAATAGAGACAAAAAAAAGAAAACAGGATGATGCTCAGCAGCATACGAGAAATAGATAAAAGGCGAGAAAGAGGTGAGGATAAACAGGGTAAAAAATGGATGAAGACGAGAAAAAGTCACACAGGGGAAAACAAATATGAGTTACAAGAATACATAAGAAGGGAGCATTAAACAGGCGATTAAAATAAAGGAAAGAAATAACTAATGAGGAGGGAAAGATAAAAGAAAGTCAGAGCTGTTAAAGCTAAATAGTCTTAGAAATAATATATTTTAATCGAAAATTTTGTCTAATGAATGAACGGATACATTCACTCAGCGGAATAAACATTATACATATAACCACATTATACGAAAGTAACTTAAGGAAAATATGCACGAGTTAATACAGCATAATACTGCTTAAAAGAACCATCAGCTTAAATTATATATATATATATATATATATATATATATATATATATATATATATATATATATATATATATATATATATATATATATATATATATATATATATATATATATATATATATATATTTATATATATATATATATATATATATATATATATATATATATATATTTGTCGTGCCGAATATGCAAAAATGGTCAATTAGCAAGAACTCATTTAAAATTAAGCCATTTCTGAAATATTTTTTATACGTTCAAAGACATATTTTTTTCATTGATGTTAATGTAAAAAAAATTAATTTTGCACCAAAAGAATCTTAGAAAACTTACCTAACCTTATTATAACAAGACCAATTTATTTTAGCCCAACCCAACGTTTACAATAATTTAGTACTAAACAAACACAATCAAATATAATTTTTTCGTTAGGTTCAGAATGATTTTGGCGAAATTATTGCATAAAAAAATTTTTCACTTGTCCTATATGGCAATAGGAGCGTTGCTTTTTAAGCCAAGATCGCAAGTTCTGCCTATTCGGCACGACACATACACACACACACACACATATCTATATCTATATATATATATATATATATATATATATATATATATATTTATATATATATATATATATAAAAACTATATATATATATATATATATATATATATATATATATATATATATATATATATATATATATATATATATGTATTCATACATATATATATATATATATATATATATATATATATATATATATATATATATATATATATATATATATATATATATATATATATATATATATATATATATATATATATATATATATATATATATATATATATATATATATATATATATATATATATATATATATATATATATATATATATATATATATATATATATATATATATATATATATATATATATATATATATATATATATATATATATATTATATATATATATATATGTAATGTCATGTTGAGTAGGTGAAAATGGTCAATTAGTAAGAACTCATTTAATATTAAGTCCATTCTGAAATTTTCTCTTATACGTTAAAAGATATATTTTTTTCACTTATGTTAATGTAATTATTATTAATTTAATTTCAAAAGAACCTTAGAAAACTTACCTAAGTTAGCCTAACCCAACTAAATATATTTTAGGTAAGTTTACAATAACTAAAATACAAACACAATGAAATATATTGTTTCATTAGGTTCAGAATGATTTTTTTGCGAAATTATTGAACACTAATTTTCGCTTGCCTTATTCGGCAAAAATAGCATTACTATTTAAGCCAAAATAGCAAGTTTTACCTATTCGGCATATATATATATATATATATATATATATATATATATATATATATATATATATATATATATATATATATATATATATATATATATATACCCAAGTACAGAGGTCTGATGGAAGTCAAAAGCGTCCTGATGGAGCCACTATGCTACCCTGGAAGGATGGAAAGCAGATTGCCTGGGACTACTCTGTAGTGGAAGGGGGTGGAGCTGCCAGCCACAGGGAGACCCAGAAGATCCGAAAATATGAAGACCTTCCCCCTTGCAATAACTTCATTCCAATAGGGTCGGAGACCCTTGGAGCATGGGGCAAGTGTGCTCTAAAGTTCCTCAAAGAGCTGGGTGAAAAGCTCATCATAGAAACCAAGGACCACAGGGCGACCAGCTTCCTCTTTCAGAGACTCAGTGTTGCGATCCAGAGAGGAAATGTCTGCAGCATTCTGGGCACGCGGTCCACCGCAGGGGAGCTGGACGAAGTATTCGAGATGTAGCTCTGAGTTACCTATGTTGTTTTACTTTCTGATGTCTTTTTTGTGAATGTTTGGTCAATGTATTTTGTCTTTAAATATATATATATATATATATATATATATATATATATATATATATATATATATATATATATATATATATATATATAAATATATATATATATATATATATATATATATATATATATATATATATATATATATATATATATATATATATATATATATATATATATATATATATATATATATATATATATATATATATATATATAAATATATATATATATATATATATATATATATATATATATATATATATATATATATATATATATATATATATATATATATATATATATATATATATATATATACATACATAAGGAGTAGCAATAATGTTGAAGGATAAGCTATGGCAGGAAAAGAGGGACTATAAATGTATTAATTCAAGGATGGAGTAAAATAAAGGTTGGATGTGAAAAGCGGGTTATAGTAAGCGTATATGCACCTGGAGAAGAGAGAAGTGTAGAGCAGAGTGAGAGAGAGATTTTGAGAAATGTTGAGCGAATGCGTCGGGAGTTTTGAACCAAGTGTGAAAGTACTAGTGGTTGGGATTTCAATGCTAAAGTGGGTAAAAATGTTGTGGAGGGAGTAGTAAGTAAATTTGGGGTGCCAGGGGTAAATGAAAATGGGAAGCCTTTAATTTAGCTATGTGTAGAAAGAGGTTTGGTAATAAGTAATATATATTTTATGAAAAAGAGGATAAATAAATTTACAAAGTATGATACAGCATGTAATGAAAGTAGTTTGTTAGATTATGTATTGGTGGATAAAAGGTTGATGGGTAGGCTCCAGGATGTACACGTTTATAGAGGGGCAACTGATATATCGGATCATTATCTAGTTGTAGCTACAGTAAGAGGTAGATGGGAAAAGAGGAAAATGGCAACAACAAGTAAGAGGGAGGTGAAAGTGTATAAACTATGGGAGGAGGAAGTTCGGGTGAGATATAAGCAACTATTGGCAGAAAGGTGGGCTGGTGCAAGTATGAGTAGTGGGGGAGGGGTTGAAGAGTGTTGGAATAGTTTTAAAAAATGCAGTATTAGAATGTGGGGCAGAAGTTTGTGGTTATAGGAGGGTGGGTGCAGGAGGAAAGAGGAGTGATATGGTGGAATGATGATGTAGAGGGTGTGAGAAAAGACAAAAAGGTAGCTTATGAGAGGTTTTTACAAAGCAAAAGTATTATAAGAAGAGTAGATAATATGGAGAATAAAAGAAAGGTGAAGAAAGTGGTGAGTGCAAAAGGAGAGCAGATGATAGAGTGAGAGAGGTACTGTCAAGAAATTTTAATGAAAATAAGAAAAAAATTTGGAGTGAGTTAAACAAGTTAAGAAAGCCTATGGAACGAATGAATTTGTCAGTTAAAAACAGAGTAGGGGAGTTAGTAGATGGGGAGATGGAGGTATTGGGTGGATGACGTGAATATTTTGAGGAACCTTTACCCATGTCGACGAGGAAAGGGAGGCGGTAATTTCATGCACTGGCCAGGGAGATATATCATATTTTAGGAGTGAAGAAGAGCAGGATGTGAGTATGGGGGAGGTGCGTGACGCATTACGTAGAATGAAAGGGGGTAAAGCAGCTGGAACTAACGGGATCATGACAGAAATGTTAAAAGCAGGGGGGTATATAGTGTTGGATTGGTTGGTATTTTTGTTTAATAAATGCATGAAAGTGGGTGCAGGAGGGAAGAGGAGCGATTGATGGAATGATGATGTAAAGAGAGTAGTAAGGGAGAAAAAGTTAGCATATGAGAAGTTTTTACAAAGTAGAAGTGATGCAAGGAGGGAAGAGTATATGGAGAAAAAGAGAGAGATTAAGAGAGTGGTGAAGCAATGTAAAAAGAGAGCAAATTAGAGAATGGGTGAGATGTTATCAACAAATTTTGTAGAAAATAAGAAAAAGTTTTGAAGTGAGATTAACAAGTTAAGGAAGCCTAGAGAACAAATGGATTTGTCAGTTTAAAATAGGAGAGGAGAGTTATTAAATGGAGAGTTAGAGGTATTGGGAAGATGGAGGGAATATTTTGAGGAATTGTTAAATGTTAATGAAGATATGGAAGCTGTGATTTCGTGTATAGGGCAACGAGGAATAACATCTTGTAGGAGTGAGGAAGAGCCAGTTGTGAGTGTGGGGGAAGTTCGTGAGGCAGTAGGTAAAATGAAAGGGGGTAAGGCAGCCGGGATTGATGGGATAAAGATAGAAATGTTAAAAGCAGGTGGAGATATAGTTTTGGAGTGGTTGGTGCAATTATTTAATAAATGTATAGAAGAGGGTAAGGTACCTAGGGATTGGCAGAGAGCATGCATAGTTCCTTTGTATAAAGGCAAAGGGGATAAAAGAGAGTGCAAAAATTATAGGGGGATAAGTCTGTTGAGTATACCTGGTAAAGTGTATGGTAGAGTTATAATTGAAAGAATTAAGAGTAAGACGGAGAATAGGATAGCAGATGAACAAGGAGGCTTTAGGAAAGGTAGAGGGTGTGTGGACCAGGTGTTTACAGTGAAACATATAAGTGAACAGTATTTAGATAAGGCTAAAGAGGTCTTTGTGGCATTTATGGATTTGGAAAAGGCGTATGACAGGGTGGATAGGGGGGCAATGTGGCAGATGTTGCAAGTGTATGATGTAGGAGGTAGGTTACTGAAAGCAGTGAAGAGTTTTTACGAGGATAGTGAGGCTCAAGTTAGAGTATGTAGGAAAGAGGGAAATTTTTTCCCAGTAAAAGTAGGCCTTAGACAAGGATGTGTGAAGTCACCGTGGTTGTTTAATATATTTATAGATGGGGTTGTAAGAGAAGTAAATGCGAGGGTCTTGGCAAGAGGCGTGGAGTTAAAAGATAAAGAATCACACACAAAGTGGGAGTTGTCACAGCTGCTCTTTGCTGATGACACTGTGCTCTTGGGAGATTCTGAAGAGAAGTTGCAGAGATTGGTGGATGAATTTGGTAGGGTGTGCAAATGAAGAAAATTAAAGGTGAATGCAGGAAAGAGTAAGGTTATGAGGATAACAAAAAGATTAGGTGATGAAAGATTGAATATCAGATTGGAGGGAGAGAGTATGGAGGAGGTGAACGTATTCAGATATTTGGGAGTGGACGTGTCAGCGGATGGGTCTATGAAAGATGAGGTGAATCATAGAATTGATGAGGGAAAAAGAGTGAGTGGTGCACTTAGGAGTCTGTGGAGACAAAGAACTTTGTCCTTGGAGGCAAAGAGGGGAATGTATGAGAGTATAGTTTTACCAACGCTCTTATATGGGTGTGAAGCGTGGGTGATGAATGTTGCAGCGAGGAGAAGGCTGGAGGCAGTGGAGATGTCATGTATGAGGGCAATGTGTGGTGTGAATATAATGCAGAGAATTCGTAGTTTGGAAGTTAGGAGGAGGTGCGGGATTACCAAAACTGTTGTCCAGAGGGCTGAGGAAGGGTTGTTGAGGTGGTTCGGACATGTAGAGAGAATGGAGCGAAACAGAATGACTTCAAGAGTGTATCAGTCTGTAGTGGAAGGAAGGCGGGGTAGGGGTCGGCCTAGGAAAGGTTGGAGGGAGGGGGTAAAGGAGGTTTTGTGTGCGAGGGGCTTGGACTTCCAGCAGGCATGCGTGAGCGTGTTTGCTAGGAGTGAATGGAGACAAATGGTTTTTAATACTTGACGTGCTGTTGGAGTGTGAGCAAAGTAACATTTATGAAGGGGTTCAGGGAAACCGGCAGGCCGGACTTGAGTCCTGGAGATGGAAAGTACAGTGCCTGCACTCTGAAGGAGGGGTGTTAATGTTGCAGTTTAAAAACTGTAGTGTAAAGCACCCTTCTGGCAAGACAGTGATGGAGTGAATGATGGTGAAAGTTTTTCTTTTTCGGGCCACCCTGCCTTGGTGGGAATCGGCCAGTGTGATAATAAAAAAAA